>NW_015387926.1:408475-415794 GCF_001527695.2 Protobothrops mucrosquamatus | reverse complement strand
AGGCGGAGATAGATAGGATGAAGGATGGGTGAGAAGAGTTTTATGGAAAGGCATATGACGGAGAGAAACCTATTTTTGGTGATGAGTTTCCCCCCCCCCCCTGTCTCTTTTGGCTGGCTGTGTTGCTTTACAGGCGCGAGAGAGAAGGGGGGGAAAAAGAGGGGGGAGCTGTTCGTTTGAAATTTTTTTTTTCCTCTGCTTAGAATTGCATTTGAGAAGGGTGGAACAGAGGGGAAATTTGATATCCACTCTTGCTGCGTAGCACAATTGTCACCCATTGGCTTTGGTATATCATTTAATGGGTGATATTCTAATTGGAACACCAAAGACACAATCTAATTTGGCTTTCAGAAATACAACATGATTTCAGTCTTTATGGAATGCAAGTTACCCCAGCTTTTCCTCATTTGAGCCTATCCAAAATTATTTCATTGGTCAATTTACAGCAATTGTTAGGCATCCTCTTTGCCTACAAATTTGCTCAGTCCATTATTTGATTTTAGTGACCAAAGAAAAGCAACCTAAAAATTTTATTGTAGTTCCATCTGGAGCACTTGCCACAGTGGAACGAATTAATGACATCTTGAATACTTAATTTGTGGACAGAATTCCACATAAACATTGTCAGTTAACACTTTTGATTTTTCCTCCTACTAAATTACCTACAGGAGTTTTAGCTGTGATAAAAGTACAAAAAATATATTGTATAGAATGACTTTATTTACCCCACACCCCATCCCAAAATGTTTTATTTTTTATCCAGGTAGTTGCTGAAATGATAACCTTAGGATGCACACGAGATTGCCATCAAAATGGAACTGATTTAATTAATATTGTTTTTTCTATTCCAAAATCTAATTTTCAATTTTATTTTCAGGATAACGTATCTCTTCAGTATATAGGCTGTATTTCATATCACCTGCCTAAAGATCTTTGACTTGCTTGTTTAATGACTTTTTCCTTTCCTGTCCATCCTCTGCTTTCTTCTTCTTCCTTGCCACAAGCTATTGCTTACAAAGATCCTCATGATGTTGCCTAAAAAGTGTCCTACACTGCAATACAGTCCTCACCACAATGCTCAGAATTAGCTGCTGCTATCTTGGTTTTTCACACCTTTTCTCACCAGTCTTTTAACTTACTCTCTGACTCTCATTATGTGTGCCAACTTATTTTTAATCTTCCAGGTGCTTACATCACACCCAGGATTGACCCCAATTTTTTACTTTGTTTTTCCTTTGACAGCAGCTGCTACAAGATATTTTATTTTTCATATGCACAGTCATTTTTTCCCTTCCTAGGCCTATTTTTTTTAATGTTTTCTTAAACCCCGTATTTTTGCCACTAATCAACTATGGCACATGGATGTTACCCATATTCTTTATTTATTTTTTTTTGGCTTCCTGAAAATGTGTTCATTGATCTATTGATACCTATTCAGGAACAATTTGGGCCACGCCTCACAGGAGACACGGCTGCACATGTTGTTTCTCATCATTTTTTTTTTGGCCATTACAGCCTTGGGTAAGCCCTTTTCCTTAAAAAGGGCCAGCCTTTTTTTCAGTGGCCTTTTTTACACTTTTATACAACTTGGAATATTGTTTTTACTCATGGCTTTCCCTATCATTCCACGGGTCAAGCCATCGTGAAATGTGCTAATTGGTCTTTAAGAACTGTCTTCACAAACAAATAAAAAAGGACGGATCTATGGTAACACAACAACAAAAACATTACACCAATTGAATATTTCCATTCAAAATTCGACCACTTATCAGAGACACTTTCAACAGAAAACAAGCCTGCCTCTGCCACTAGTATATTATTGGGCATTATCAGACAAAGCATGGTTGGGACCGGTCCCTCNAAAGAAATCTAATTAGTTTAGAATCTCTTAATTTTGATAATTTGATATTGGCAAAAATTGAAGTTAAAAACATATAATTGTAAGTGGCCTAGGGTCACATTTGGCAAGATGGGTGGTACTTAATAAATAAATGAAATAAGAACCCAACAACAAGGTAATAAACTGAGTAATTCTCGGCCCAATACACTCTGTCTGTCTGCCTGCCTGCCTGCCTGCCTGCCTGCCTGCCTGCCTGCCCGTCCATCCATCTATACCAAATTTATATAGCCACACAACTCACACACAGTGACCCTGTACAACATTAAAAATCTACAGTTAAAAACCCACAATTTAAATACTCCCCTTTGAACTCAAAAGAAATATAAATACTTTTTGTGTATTTGGAAGTTGAGGAATTAAAGAGCAAAATCCAATCTCCCCAAAATATTTCACATTTGTAATGCAGGCCTTGACGACAAAAGTCATGTTTCTGATTTAGAGTAATCAAAATAATAAAAAATGTCAGCATGCCTCACATTACATGCTAACATGAACAGTTGTTTTTTTCCCAAAATGCTCAGAGACCCATGACCTTTACAGAACTGTATGAAATAACGGAAGTAAAACTGCTTACCAGGAACCAGAAGTAGAGAACCATCAGGAGTAAAAGTCAATCTCCGGAAAAAGGACTTCATGCTGTCATCGTGAAACATTCTATAACTTTTCACCTGAATTTTTTTTAACAATGATAAAATAATTCTGTTCAATACCAATTGCTGCACGAGTGAACACAGTGATTTTGGATATTTTTATTCAGAAAGTCATAGTCTAGTTTACACTGTGATCATAATCTGCTGCTAAATTCCAATTCTATCAAAGAGACTTGCAATCCAGTAATATCTGGGGATTACTTATAAATAATGTCTCAATCTTTAAGAAATTATTCTTTTTTACATGTATCTATGCATTTTTAATTTATGCTTACTGAATCTATAGATCTGCCTTGTCAGATAGGAAAACAACGTACAAATATAGCAAGCAACAACCTTAAAAACAATCTGATTTAGAACTTACTCAATATCTTCCTGTTTTTCGTATTTTTTTAAGTTGATTTAATTCAGTGGATAATTTCATATATTAAAAAAAAATTCAAAATGAAACAAATCCAGTTTACCAATTCTGGGATTCTCGCAGAGAATATGATTGGGAACTTTCACAAGATGGTAGCTGGGAAATCTTGCTAGTCACAAAATTAAAATGCACTTATATTGCTAACTATTCCCCCACCCCCCTATATTTCTTTTTTTCCTGGGAAAATAGGTACACTTTCAAACAAAGTACTGGACTATAGCTGCTCATTTTTAATTTTTGAGAAAGCTCATTAGCTCATATGGTGGCTAAAGACGTCTTGGAAATAAATACAATTCAGTCAAATTGTTTTATAGCATGCCAGATACTTTTAATAAAAAATAGCTTTAAAGATGTAAAAAGATGTGAAAGCTTTGTAGGTTCCAATGAAAGGTACTGTATATGAAGGCCCACGGACACTTGCAAGACTCATGCTAGGAAACCCAGTTGTGAAGCAAAGGCATAAGAGGAATTTTTAATCAGTTAACTACATGTTACTATTAAAAAAATTGAGTGAAATAATCTTGAATTGAGTATGATATACCACATACTTCTGATATTTTACTGTTTATACATGTGGATCCCATATCTAGCTATAGGCATGGTGGTGACAGCAATGATGTCTAAATGTTCAGAATATCATAGGAGCAGAAGCAACTTGAGAGTCTTCTGGCTCCATCCCTGCCCATGGGTAGGAAGCCTCAACCATCTTAGACAAATAGCTACCCAACATTGATGAAGTCCCCACAACTCCAGAAAGCAGGCTGTTCCACTACTTAACAGCTCCTATAATCAATAAAGAATTCCTTATTGAATTTCATTTCCTCTCTGTAAAGCTTGATCCACTGGTTTTTGCCCTTCATCTATGGATATACTGCCACCAGCCTAGTATTGCCTGTCTTGTATTTGTGCATCTGATTTTTCCTGCCGAAGTGCAGAATATTATATTTCTCACTGCTGAATTGGATGTTTATTGAAAAAGGCAAAAGGTTCAAGTGTCTCCAAACCCTTTTCAATTTTCAGCCTGTTTTCTGAGATATTAGCAATCATCATCAGCTGTATTTCATCTGGAGATTTGCTGACCATCCCTTCTATCTCCTTGTCTAGGTTACTTATAAAAATGTTGAATACCTGGCCCAGGACAGAACCCTGAGGTTCCTACTACATAACTTTCTTCATACAGATATAGTAGATCCATTAAGGACACATGATGGGAATATTTGTTCAAATAATTCTGAATCCATCTAGTAATCAGACCATCCATCCCATTTCATTAATTAGGAAGCTATAGTCAACTTTATCATATGCATTATTGAAGTCTTGGTACACTATATTCAAAGCATTCCCTTGATCTGCTGATCTAGTCATTGTATCAGAAAAAAATCAATAAGATTAATCTGGCACAATCTATTTTTAATAAAACCATCCTGTATTTAGTGAAGATCTTATCCCTTTGTAAATGTTTACAAAGCCACAACTTGATTATCTTTTTCTAAATATTTCCCAGCTATTGATGTAAAGCTGATTGATCTGCAGCTTTCTGGGTCAATTTTTTTCGCCCTTAAAAAGATTATAATATAATCTTTTTCTGCAAATCCCCTGCACTCCAAGATTACCCTCAATGGTGCTCAGATAATATTCACCAGTTCCTTTAACACCCTGACATGTAATCTGCCAGGCTCCAGTGACATGAATTCATTCAGAACAGCTTGGTGTTCTCTTCCCCACATCATTGTCCAGCTGGAGTGGTTTAGAATGAAAGAAGTTTCTTTTGGAAGGCTATATTACTATCTGAAATGAGGACAATAATGTAGAATGGAAGATAAAAAGTCTCTGAAAATTCTCATTCCTTTTTGGTCTCCTCATTTCTGCTCTCTTTTGGGTCAAAAATGAAGGGCAGAATTTGTTAATTAGAAGCAATGATGAAAATATTCTTCAGTGTATATTTTCAGTGATAAAGCGTACAAATACACTGATATTTATTTATCATACAAATATTATCAAAATATTTAAATATTTTTAATATTTCAGAACTATAGCTAGAAAGAGTTTTAATTAATTCTGACCTCTCCTTCAGATCCTCCTCCTGATAACATTTTAGTAACATTGAATGCCACTCTCTTGGTCTGTGTGTTATACACTCTCAGTATCCTACATAAAAGAAAAATATTAATTACAAACATTGAACTAAGTAACTGCATGGTGATAAAAATGCCTGCATTCTAAAGCTTTTCTAGAAAAAACACTTGTATCAATTTCAGTGTTCTACAATTAGGCTTGTACATTGATTTGGATTTGATTTGGAAGGATGTGCAGAAGTATAAACGTAGTACTAGACCATGACTCATTAAGACAGGCCATATTTCTAGGCACACATGGCTGCAGTGGAAGCTTGTCTCCCGCAACTGTAAAATTATGAAAAAAGATGAAGTTGTCTGAATAAGTTGGAGATAGCTCCTGTGCATCTTGAAGCATCTCGGCTAAATCAAAACCAAAGCCTTGTGCAACACTAATAGCTACAATACCATTTAGTACAGATCTATACAATTTTTGTTTAGGAACAATATAATAATACAGTAATATTTAAAGGAAATTGATGCATAAGATTACTGTATTATATCTGAGTTATTTCCAATGATCTTTGAATATATATATATCTGAATAGAACAAGTACCGTACATAATTTTTTTAATATTAGAAAAAAAACTAAACTTTATTGGTGCATAGCAGCACATAAAACAAAAGATTCTATGGCCTCTAGCCTGCATTACTATGGACCATTAGATATATTGCCTAACTGTTGTAAACACTTTTAAACAATGCAGAATCAATTAAAATAACAATCTCATATTCCAAGCAGTAAAAACGTACCTATCACAACTAAGAGTCGCAATGTACTGTCCTACAGGGTCCCATGTAACTCCTTGCACGTAACTTTTGTGTTCATTGAAAATAGAAACCTTTTGCCCTAGAAACAACACTAAGTTAATTTTCAAAACAGTGAGACAAATAATTCTGTTTATAGCAATTTCCCTCATATCAATTTTTATAACCTATATTTTTTCTTTCCATTTTAGAAACTAATTAGAGAAATAAGTACAATAAACAATTTCATTTTTATGCAGTTAAAATCAATATGTACTCTTTAATGATATAAAAATAAACGGTATTATTATAAGCAATTAAATTGCATATTTGTTTTAAATAGGAGAGTCAGCAATCTAATAATTTTGAAATGCTCTTTGGTTGCAAATTTAATATTCTTAACACTAATACTTCTTTTTGCTGCTTCTAGCATATTATCCACAAAGAGTTACAAATGTTACAAAATAAAATTTAAAAGGGAAGAAAGGAAACCATGAGTAAATATCCCTTTTAATGGGTTCTGAAATCTTTTACTGTAGCTGGAAATATTCTTTTCTATAATGATGTAACATTGTACCATATCATCAGCACTTAATCCACTTACAAATCTATATAAGTCCAAGTTAATTTATTTGGCATGGATAGTAGGTCTGCATGCTTTGACAGAATATTTCATTTGTAATTTAACCACTGCTCTAGATTCACACAGCAAAGATATAAAATTGATACAGCTACTTGAAGGCTTGGAATGGCTGCTTCAGTGCTTTTCCAAGGTTATCCTGACAAATGTTTATGTTAGCAGCAGATATTCCATTATCTGGAATAGCTGGTGAAAGTGGCATCAGGACATGCAAACATATAGGAGAAAACCTTGAGAAGGTTGTGTACCAGCTGTCCCACACCATCAAACACCATGACTACTTCATGTTGCAGATCCAATGTGTTACACAGTGCCTTGTCAAGGGTTCTATGATGGCCTAACAGTCAAGATTTGCTCTAACAAGTATAACAGATATAAAAAAATAGAATATACAGTATTTGCAGCGTTGACACATAGTTTTATGATTCATAGTATTTTCCAATTTGTAGAAACTGTTATTGCTATTATTAATATACCTCCTAATTTTCCCAGTAAATATCTCAGCATATAAATACAATATATGCATACCTGAATTCTTCTAATCCTCTATTGATACATTAGGCAAGTAAATTAATTAGCATGCTACTTTATCTGACTCATCAATTTGCCTTTACAATTAAAATGAAAGAGATTGTAATAATATGTACAAGAATACATAGCATACACACATTTATTCAAAGCATGTGAATAGTCTGGTTGTTATAGATTTCATTGCATGTAATTTCATGCAATTTGAGCTTTAACAATTAGTTACCTTTATTGACATCCCATAATATAGCTGTGTTGTCAACTGAGGCAGATGCCATATAATTTCCATCAGGAGTCCAGCAAATATCGTATACATCT
>NW_015387926.1:369148-408346 GCF_001527695.2 Protobothrops mucrosquamatus | reverse complement strand
AAGAATACATAGCATACACACATTTATTCAAAGCATGTGAATAGTCTGGTTGTTATAGATTTCATTGCATGTAATTTCATGCAATTTGAGCTTTAACAATTAGTTACCTTTATTGACATCCCATAATATAGCTGTGTTGTCAACTGAGGCAGATGCCATATAATTTCCATCAGGAGTCCAGCAAATATCGTATACATCTTCCAGGTGACCTCTTAAAAGAAGCATAATAAAAAGAAACTGATAAAAAGGAAGTAAGTTATTAACGGGATGATGCTGGTAAATATTCTACCTAACTATTAAAATAGAGCTCAAGTACACAAGTAAGCCAGTCTTATATTGTTACAATTTTGTCATAATTAGCAACTTGGCTCAAGATACTATTTTATTCAGTGAAATTTCAATAAAAGCCAAGAAAGCTACCTTAAAGTTTTGATTACTGTCCAGTTTTCTTTGTTCAGCTGGTTATCATCCTCATCATCTTGAAATGCAACTGCTTCTAACTCCTTGTTGTCATTCAACTTCCATAATAAAATTGCAGCATCTGTGAACATTAATTTGTCTGAAAAATCTTTGGCAATTTCCCAACTATTATTTTATTATGATGTAGTATTACAAAATTTTATTTTGTTCCTTCAGGTCAGATTTTTACTCCTAGCAACTACCTGGACAAATCTTCAAAGTTTTCTTGGCAAGGATTTCTGGAAGCAGTTTACCATTGCCTCCTTCCTAGGACTGAGAATGACTGGCCTAAAGTCACCTTTGTGCCTAAGGCAGGACTAGAACTCATGTCTCCTGATTTCTAGCCTGATGCCTTAACCACAATAGTGGTTTATGAGGCTAGCCCAGGGGTAGGCAACCTCGGCTCTTTTATGACTCGTGGACTTCAACTCCCAGAATTCCTGAGCCAGGAATTCTGGCTCAGTTGAAGTCCACGAGTCATAAAAGAGCCGAGGTTGCCTACCCCTGGGCTAGCCACTACAGAATTAGAGTTAGGCATAGATAGAATTGCGGTCTATCTGGAATAAAACCTGTTGAATTTAATGGAACTTATTTCTGTGTAATATACAGTTCATGATTGAACTAAGCCAGGGCTTTTCAACCTTTTCACCCATTGTACCACTTTTAGGATATGGCAACATCCGAGGACCACCAGTCGCCTAGCAAGGTGTCAAAAACTTGATGACCAAAAAAAAAAAAAAGGAAAAAAGGAAAAAAGTGATAAAGTACTGGTAGTCCTCGACTTACAACAGTTCGCTTAGTGACTGTTTGAAGTTACAATGGCACTGAAAAAGTGCCCCCCAAGCCACAGCCGAGCAAGACAGCGCCCTGCTGGAGCCTGGCACTGATCCTGGCACTTCCACTGAGCCCTGACAGCCCCAAAGAAGCGCCAATCAGGTGGAAAGTGGCACTGATCCTGGCGCTTCCACTGAGCCCTGACAGCCCTGCAGCTCCAGCCATCTCTTGCTCAGGCTTGTGCGGTGCTGCCACCGGTTCAGCTCATTCCCCTCCCCCGCTACCACTTTTCTAGAATGGTCACGTACCACCTGCCAGGTGCCAATGTACCACAGGTGGTACCCGTACCACTGGTTGAAAAGACCTGAGCTAAGCAATACAATATATATCCCTCATCACTGAGTACTAAAACTCAGTGTAAAATTGGGATTTCTTTAGTTGTTTCTGGCCTTTTGTTTAAATTTGTCATCTGTAACACTCAGTTTATTTTCTCCTTGTTACACCAATGTACTATATGACTGCAGTAGAAAATTGTTTCCACAGCTCAATACAACAATTATGAAATACAGGAAAAAATTACATGTCAATTAAGAATAAGATTAGTACATTAGTAATTTAAGATATAGACCAGCGGTTCTCAACCTATGGGTCGCGACCCCATTTGGGGTNGCGCAGGGGGCGGAACCACGCATGCGCGGCGCTCCCGGGCAGGGAAAGTCCTCGACTTACGACCGGTTGGGTAGTCCTCGACTTACGACCGGTTTAGTCCTCGACTTACAACCGGTTTAGTCCTCGACTTACGACCGGTTGGGGGTCGCGGCATTAAAAAGGTTGAGAACCACTGATATAGACAGTATTACTACTATTGCAATTCCATTTCTCTAAATAACCTGATAACTTTATATTATTTTTAATGTTTAAAGAAAAGTATAATTGTCTTTTATAAGATTCTCAGATTGAAAAATAACCGTAACTGCCTTACAAGAAAAGCTATTGAGCTATTCCTTTATAAAGGTAAAAGCTTCCCCTGTCCAGTCGTTTCCGACTCTAGGGGGCCGTGCTTATCTCCATTTCTTAGGGAGGAAGCTAGTGTTGTCTGAAGATATTTTCCATAGTCATATGGCCAGCATGATTATACGCCGAGGTGCCCAGAACCTTCCAACCAATGTGGTACCTATTTATCTACTTGCATTTGCATGCTTTTGAACTGCTAGGTGAGCAGGAGTTGGGGCGAGCAAAGGGAGTTCATCCTATTGCACGGTGCTCAGGTCTCAAACCTGGACTATCAGCTTTCTGACAAACCTAAAGTCCTTAACTCATTCCTTTATAAATGGGAATAAATACAGTATATAAAATAAACACACCTATTTTCTTACTAAATGTTAAGAAATTTAAAATCAATATTTCAATGCCAACTTTACACATACCATCACCACCAGAAGCCAGAATTTCACCACTGGGAGCAAAACGTACGACATTCACTGCTTTGGTATGACGAGCTAAATTGGACAAGAATTCCACAATTGCTTTCCCATCTGGTCCTTTTTCTACTTTCCATATCTGGTTATAAAAACACAACATCCAAAGCAAAAATATCAGAATAACTAAAAAAAATGAAAATTCCCAAAAAAATCCTAATGATAACACAGTTTGAAAGTAGTACGTTATATATAAAATGTTATGATAAAACATTTTAACATTTTCACAATCAATTTGAATATATGTACAGAAATAAAATATTTGCTGTTCTATGAGCAAACTTCTAAATCTTTAGGGATATATACATAAAACTTTCCAGTTCCATAAATTAAAGTTTTCATATTGCAAGAGAACATGCAAAAATGTAGCAATATCATCGACATTTAACTCACACGAACAGTTGTATCTACGCCAGCTGAAGCCAGTCTATTGATTTTACCATCAGTTCCATGCTGGAAATCTAAGCTGTACACTGGCTCTTTGTTGTGCCATGCAATTTCACATGTAATTACTTTCATTCTGTAAAAAGTAGATAAAAAGTTTGAAGATAATTTTATTTTGATGGAAATTAGTATTGCCCAATGCATGGCTATCATTGTGGTCCTGTATATTTATGGTTTTAAACTTAAACATAAAACAGACCTACCATTCTGAAAAATACTAACCTAAACAATGGAAAACATATCAAAGAATTATGCCCTATGGCTTGTTATGTTATCTTACAAATATCACACAAATTAGCATTGTTGTAATTTATAGTATGTCAGTTGGATATTCTAGGCCTGTTCAAATGGCTGATAGACAGCTAATCATTTTTCCCTTTTTTCTTAGTTTCACCATATTCTACAACTTATAAATTTATAGAATAAAAATGCAAAGGTTTAAAAAGCCCAGTGTATGTAGTGATAGTGTTACAACCCTAGGGATTCTATGACAAGTAAAAGGAATGCTCTCATTTCTCACATATTGGTCTTTTCTCAATAGAACCATTCCATTATGGTTCTTTTGCTAAGGATTAAGATTCCTCAAAAGGAGAACAATGACAATGAAGCCATAAGATGAAAATTAAATTGTATATAATTAAAGCATACACATGAATATATTGTTAAAACAAAAGATGGCAACTCTGATTTCTCTTCAAATTGAATAAATCCTTCAGCTTTTACTAAGAAAAGCAAAAGTAGGACTGCTGAAACTTCAAGGAGACATAAGCCACAAGAAGACTAGAGCAAAGCTGGGTTTGCAAAAAATAACACTTTAAATTCTGTTCTTTCAGAAATGTTCAAAGCATTTAACTTACATTATCTGAACTTCTCTAAGGCACACAAGGGTTATGGTTGCAATACAAACAATGAAAGATGAGACACAGCAGCTTGTACAGACATCCATCCTCCTATCCATCTTCCCACCTCCGTTCATGACTGAGGCTGGTTATTATTCTCCTCGTTCATGGAATTTTAGACTTGGAAGCAGGGGGAAAGGATCCCAAACTCACACAAATAAAATGCTCTTCCATTTGTTTATAAACGCTTCTTGGAGTCAAGATCTGGATCCACGTTTATTGAGGATGCTATATTCTTAGCTAAATTAGCAAGCTCTTCACTCATTCATTTCTCTATTTTAAAACCCTTCCTTTAATCCTGGAGCCAAGTGCTACTTGTGTATCAACATATTACCTTGTTTTTTGATAAGTAACGAGGAGGAGGAGCGACCGTCTGAATCCAGAGAACTACTTTCTTGCACCATGTGCTGGGAAGGGACTCTTATTTAATCTAAAATAAACCTCCCCCATCTTAACCCTCGGCGAGTAGCCCAGCGCACCCACTTTTGTCCCGAAAAAAGGAAAACTTCCCCCGAACCTACCGACCCAGCACAATTTAGGGACGCAACCCTTTGTGACAGTTTCCGTATAAGAGTTTCCCTCCTACTGTGCCCGAGCCGCTTTCCCGCCCCTTCTCCGCACAAGCGAGAGATCCGTTCTTTCGTGCTCCCGACCCGGATTTTTGCTTTCGGGTCTGCCAGTTTCTTACCCCCCCACCCCGTAATACCTGCAGAAAGAATCAGCACAGAGGTCCAGTTGCCCCTCGAAACTAATTCAACTTCCCGCGCTCGCGTCTGCGCGTTGGAGTCATTGGGCGTCCAGAAGGAGGAGCAGGGCGCTCGGAGGCTTTCCTAGTTAGGGTGTCGAAAAACGCCACCTAGCGTCCGGGACGCGCCGCGCTTCGTCTCGCTAGCGCAGTGTTTCTCAACCTTGACAATTTTAAGGCATGTGGACTTCAACTCCCAGAATTCCACAGCCAGCAATGCTGGCTGTGGAATTCTGGGAGTTGAAGTCCACATGCCTTAAAATTGTCAAGGTTGAGAAACACTGCGCTAGGCTTTACTAGGCTTCCCCTGTCTGCAAGGGTAGCGTAGTTAAATCTATTGCAGCAGAATTTACAGGGTTGTGCGCTCCACTACATAATTGATGCCTAACCATTTAAAATGTATATATATATATATATCAATCACGGTAAACTTCTCTCATCTCTGCCTAATTTCCTGCAGAGCTTCGAGCACTATTTACCAAACTGTCAGAGGAAACTGGGTATCCAACAGCGGGATTTCCATTTTGACAAAACTTTTCATGTCACCCATTCAAATTATATAGTCCTTTGTGTTCTGCTGCATCAGATTCACTACCATAAGTTATAGTTTCAGACCCGATTTGATGCTCGAGTTTTACTTTTTAAAATAAAAAATATCCGATTTTATCAAAAACCTCTGTGATTCAGGCAGGTTTTGAATTATATAACGCCAGTGTTTTGGATTATATATTGACAGTGCATTTAAGAACGCATCCTGGCTAAAAACCATATCCAAAGTTTAAATATTAACACTGACAATTCTTCTGTTTTACCCAATTTATGCACTTCAACTTATTGCTCCAACTTTGGACATCAAAAGCAAACAAGCAATTTTATTCAATTGTCCCACATTTTCGAAAATTTGTGAAAACTTAGATCATCCTATACATGTGAAAGCTTAGATCATCCTGTTTACATTACAGAATTATGAGAACAAGCAATTACACATTTAAGCACAGTTTAGATACCACAGGCGAGTGTGTGAATTTGGTTCTACATTTCAATTTTCAGTGGTATTATCTTATATGGCACATTATTAACCACCTAATTTATATATGTACATATACAGTAAGTTAATTTTTTTTCAGTAAATACAACTCATAAACATTACTTTGGATACAGTAATGTATTTACCCAAGTGTTAACATTTTATCTATAACTGAGTACTGTATATATCTAATTATGCTTGACTGAACTAAGTTAATTGTAATGAGAACTAGCTATTAGGGAAAGAAAGCAAAATACAGGTAGTCCTTATTTAGAAAATGCCTCAGATATTATTTGCAAATAGGATGGCAATAAACAATTTAGGCTGCATTTCGATCACAGAAGCCTTCATTCTGAAACTGATTTTAAGATCTGGTCAGTTTCAGGCAGCAACTGCCTGAAGAACTCTAAGAGTTCTAAATCAAAGTCCCAGTGCTGAGCTTGTTAACTTGCCTTTTGTATTTTTTAGGGAAGCACTGTGCTGGGGAAACACCAGCTCACAGATAGTTTGTTTAGGCAATTTCTCTATCCTAGGAGTGGGCGAAAAGGAGGGGAAGGGGTTACAGGTCAGGCATAGGACACTGTATGGAAACTTTTATCTGAATGAGATGGCAGCATCCAGTGATCTTTGCAGTGTGGTTTGCTTAGCAAATATGTTGATAATGAACATTTTGTTGGGATGGCAGTCACTAAACAAGGACTACTGTACACTTTTCCAAATTCTTAGCACTTTTGCGCTGTTCATGTGCCCTGGCAAAGTAGGGAGGGAAACTTGAGAATGGAGCAGTTGGCAGCGTTCTGAAATGGCTGAAGAAATTATCCATTTTTTTCTTCCACGGCTCTCCAATTCATTTATGAATTCAATCCTCCTTTTGTAAGCTTCTTCCTCAACACAAAATTTGAACCTATTCTCTTTTGGGCAGGTTGTCCTATTGATAGAATCGTAAATGCTTTTACATTGTTTATTTCCAAATTTTTATTGGATTGATGGAATTAAAAAACACAGAAGTCAATATGTGTATGTGATTTATTGTTAGAAAAAATGTATTTGTGTATTTACATTTGTTCCTGTTATGCAGAACATGAGAATATGTTTTCACCATTCAATACAAAATATATACATTTCTCATTTTTTTCATGTAAATAAAAACTTATTTCCAGTTATTTACTTTTCTTCAAAGTGTAAATGTACAGTATAAATTTAAATAACGTTTTCCATACAGACAAGATTTATTTTACTCAGACTTTACAGTACATTCATCTATCAAACAATATTGTGAATAATGAACAATATATAACTTACAAAGTTAGGAAAAACAATGTGGAAAAAATAAACCCTTAAAACTTATTTTGATAACACTCATACCTATTCAACAAAACATGATCTGATAGTATAACAATCATTATGCAACACTCTTAATCAGTATTTATAATACATCATCAGGTATCAAAACTCAGAAATACTCATAGGCCACTATAAAATACTAGTAATTTGGGGAAAATGCTACTTGACAAAATTGCCAGTGTTTTTTAAAAGTAACTTTATAAAGGTATATAACACCATTTATAGTATCTGTGATTAATTTCTGAATGCGTTATAAAAATTAAATATATCTATAAGAAATGCTGAAAATTCAAAAGGGGTAATACAATGCACCTGTAGTGACATTTGAAGCCTTTGAAATTAGGATAAAACTTGATATGGAGTTAAGACTGTGGACTGTCTTTCTGTTAATAGTACCACACATGCACATTTTGATTTTCACCAGCTATGCTAAATAAAATATTAACCCAAGTTTTATTTCCAATTTAACAATGACAAGTATCCTTCTTCCCTGTCACCACAAACCCCAGAAAGCAGAGTGTCTATAGTTCCTTCACAGATCTTGCTTTCAGGAGCTGCTATTTGCCACAGCTATTGTCATAACCACAATAGTGGTTATGAAACAATTCCTTCCACAATGTCTTCATTCAAGACATTCACTGTTTGTGGCACTATTAACACTTTGAAAATCTAGCTGAAACATTTCAAGAATATATTTAACTCCTAAATAATTTGGATATTTTTTTTTTTGCAGATTTGAAGCTTCACAATAGAATACAAATTTGAGCAAAGCATGATGTGGCAGTGAAGAAAACATTAAGTACTATTAATTTCATTCATATGTTCTACAACTTGTCCTAGAATTTCATCAACTACATCAACGTCGTAGTTCACTTGTTTCAAGTCAAGATCGGGCATTATTGTTGCCAGTAGCAGTCCCACATTAACTCGCAGTGATCGCAACTTCAGGCTACAGAAAAGACAACATTGAGTACATTAGTTAAAATGTTTTACATACAGCTTTTACATACAATTGTACATACAACTTCAACACTTAATATATTTCCTGAGCATTTTATTTTTTCCTTATTTTTTTAAGGTATTCTAAAATATATATTAAAGTACCCCACCTTAAAGTGCATCTTGACAATGTGGTTACTGAACAGCTTTAAATAAATTTAGTTCTGAACTAAAATGAGTTAAGAATTGCTCTGCTCTTCAGAACAAAGTTTCAGCTTTTCCAGAAATCTTGACAAATTGTAATATTTTGTACAAGGAGTTTTGTTTAACATTTTCAATCACAAAGGATAAAAATTGTGAGAAGTGCCCTGCTTAAATCACTTATATGCTTAAGAGCATAATTTAGAATGTAAATTATTAGTGTTTCTTTTGGCTGACCATAGTACAGTGCAAAACATTTTTTGTTTATACTATTTTCAATTCAAAATACTTAAAACTGGTCAAAACATATGTTTAAAATAAGAACGATTGGTGGATATTCTGAATTTGAAAAGCTTTAACTCACAATATACTGCACACTCCTAACAGACATGTGGATGGATTAAGGAGGTAAAATTTTAGGTGAAAATCATTACGGAGTAGATCAGTGGTTCTCAACCTTTTCTTAACCTTTAAATGTTAAGATTTAAATCATAACATTTCTTCAAGTCTTCACGGACCTCGTGGGTCTGCAGACCACATGTGTAGATAGAAGTTGGAACCACTGGAGTAGATAGAATTTTCAGATATTAATGAAGATTTTAATACGCTTTTTCATGGATATAAAAAAAATCTACCTTTCCCCATCAGAATAATTTACAGGTCCTTCAAGATTACTAGCCACAGAATCATTTGTTTGTGTAACGGTTTGTGGAACAGAAGCTTTTAACTGTCCAATTTCTGTTTTTAGCTCTTCACACTGAAAATGCAGTTGGTTTTTTTCCATTTCAAGGAGTTCAATCTGAAAGAGATAAGTCAAAACTTTCCATTCAAAATATTCACAACTCTGTGTGTATTTCAGGTTGTGCAAACTATGTGTATTTCAGGTTGTGCAAATTTTTCAAGAGGTTCACAATGCTTAAGACTGCATAGATAATTTCTAAGTTGTTTCATGGCGGCAACTTCTAAAAGTTTGCATGCAAGATTTGCAAACAATGCAGCTATTTTAACAATTCAGAAAGAGTATGTACTTATATGCATTGTGAAGTACCTTTTTAAAGGCTCTGCACAGTTAAATACAAGTAAGTTGGGGAAGCAAGTTTTTAATATATTATTGTTGTTGTTTAGTGTTATCGTTAGACCCCTGGCTTTAAAGTTTTGAACACTATGCACAAAATACCTAGGAACGGAATGGGATATGTTATTAGTGGGATGTCATGCAAAAACAAAACAAAACCCCTACACTGACTGAATTTTCAATACGTTTTTATGGTACAGTTTATGGTACAGCTTATTTATATTAAAGGAGACCAAATAAGTTCTCTTGTATACAAATATATAAAAGAAATAAGAAAGCCCAAAGAAAGAATGGAAGCAAACAACCAGACGTTCTCCAGATTTTTTTAAAATAAGTATTCTCAACAATTCTCTTTATTTCATAGCTTGACTATGGCTGAAGAGAGTTGTAATCATAAATATGTCAAAAATATTAGACTATAATACTAAATACTGATATAGTATTATCCAATACAGTACTGCATATTGAGCTTGTTTTTGTTTAAATACAATTCAGATGACCTTCCAAAAGTTAAAGATAGGTAGGTAGGTTGATGGATAGACAGACACAATCTTCTTTCTCATTGGCTGCCAGTCTTCCAACATTCAGAAGTTGAACAAATGCAGATCGAAATATGGAATCAAATTTTACTGTTTTTTAAAAATGAGGGAAGCCACAAGGAGCTGTTTGAATTTTGGCCAAAATATTAATCTTGCCATATCAGTCTATAACACTAGTGGTTTAATTTAATTTAATATTCAAAATATAAGCAACTGTAATATTTAGTTTATTAATATCACAAAACTGTTTTTTAACAAATTCCAATAAACACAAACCTATGCACACTTGGAATAAATCCAATGGAAGACTTATAATTCATATGTTTACTACTGTGCCTCTTGGGATGTTATATTAATGAAAATGCAAATTGCTATCTTGGGAAAGCAATTCTTAACTTTAGACTATATGAACTGAAAAAAACCCCCAATTTTATATATGAATTCAACACTTAATTCCTCTGTTGTTATTTGACTTCGGAAAACAGGGCTGTACAAATTTTTGTCAAATCGCCGAATCCTCAATGTGAAGGCCAGCTTTTGGGCTGTGAGCGTTTAAAGTAATGTAAGTATTATCGTGTTTCCCCGAAAATAAGACCGGGTTTTGTTGGGGTTTTTTTTCCTCCAAAAGAGGCATCAGATCTTATTTCCGGCATAGGCCTTACCTCACCTCCAACACCAACAGCCCCACCCAGCTGGTCCACTTCTTCAGGAGCTGAAGTTGCATTCCCGCCTGCATTTTGCAGTCAGGCCTTCCCAGAAGGCCTAAGCAGTCAAGTACCGAGCTATAGATTCAATCCATAACTTGGTGCTCGGCTGCTGAGGTCTTGCAGAACTCAGCTATAGATTGAATCCATAGCTCGGTTCTTGGCTGCACAGGCCTTCCGGAAAGCCCTATGACTGAGAAATGCAGGCCTGGGGCCGGCAAGGAGAGGCCTGGCTGCAAGGTAAATGGGTGCAGGGGGGGGAAAGCTCCACACCCACACCCCCGCCCTAGCTTGATTTTTAGGTGTGTGCCTCGCCCCAAAATTAGGGCTTATTTTTGGGATAAGGCTTATATTAGGCCCACCCCTAAAAATCAAGCTGGGGCTTATTGTTGGTGTAGGCCAGGGGTAGGCCTTACTTTTGGGGAAACACAGTAGCAACTAGCCAATCTTACCTAATGTCAAAAAAATTAAGCAGAACTAGACCTTACAAATAGTACTTAGATAAAATACTAGGGTTTCAAGATAAACAATTTGTCCACGAAGCCACTAGGAAACAAGACTGAATCAAAGACTTCATTTTTATGTATTGTTGACTACTCTACTCTATTTAGGAAATAAGAACCACAAAGTTGATGTCTTGCATTAGTTTGTTAGATTAAATGACCAATACCATATTTATATCAAAATGGGCCAGCTCTTTACTTACCTAGCTTTCTGTTTCTTATCAGATGAAATTTGACAGAACCCACTGAAGTAGAAATAATGCACTTTTATTTAGACTGAAGTCCTACTAAATAATTATGTATTTATTAATACTAATGGGATTTTGAGAAAAATAAAAGTGTTATACACAAGGTGCAGGATAAATCCTGACAAATGCAGCTTGAGAGTAAATTAAGTTGCAATGCATCAATCCTACCACATAAATATTTTTTTTTATTTATAAATTTTATTGGTTTTTAAAACATAAACAAAATAAAAAGTGCAGTATTACAATAACTGCAAAAACTGAGAAAAAAATAGCTACAATCAACTTGATTTATTACATACGTATTTGTAAACGTACCTCATTTTTATACTGATCTCTTTCAATACTGCACTTGTCCAGCTGTCTGAAAACATCATCCAGCTGTACAGCCATCTCATCGACTTCAGTTTTCCTTTCACTGTTTCTACACTTAGTGCATTCAGATTTTAAATTCTGTAATGTAGTATATAATTTTTTCAGCCTTTTCATCTCATTCAGTGCCTGCTCATAGAGAATCAAAATCTCCTCTGGACTTCTTCCTTTAATTTTTTCTAGTTCTTCATCTGATAGAATGCTATTTGTTTCCGTTGACTGATGGCACATTTCCTTTTTCATTTGTTTATCATTCATTTCCACAATTTTTTGCTCCAATGTCTTTACTTCTTTGAACAACGTTTTACACTGTTCTTCATATTTTTCTTTTTCATTTTTGGCTAACTGCAACCGAAAATTTAATTCATTTATTTTGCTGTCCACATCCCCCAAAGCAGGCTCAGAAATGCCAGCAGGTTCTAATACGGTCAATTCAGGCTCCAATCTGGATAGCTGATTCTTTTCAACACTGACCTCTTCTTCTTCCTTCTTTACTGCAAGCCACTCTACTTCTGTTTGTGTGGCTGCAGTTCCTTTTGTACATTCTACTTCTGAGCAAGCATCTTTGCTTTTGGAATCTTCTCCATCACCCCCAATATAATCTAAATTGGCACCACCTTCAACTTTTACTATTTTGATGTCACAGTCTTCTGTTGCAGGCTTTGGAGTACTGTTCTCCTCCAAAATGATGACATCATTGTCGTCATCATCTTTTTTGTTCTCAAATGCTTGGCTAGTCACCCGCGTGATCTTAATTTGCAGTGGTACATCAGAATTGGTACGTTTTCGTTTAAGCCTACAGAAACAGCAAGAGATGTATATTATACCAACATTTGAAAAGTAACATTGTGTTTGTTTGTATTGCTTTCTAAATAGAAAGTCCATTTAAAGAGAGATAATAAATTGAAAGGTTCTTGTAAAGGGTGGGCCTACACACTTACAGAAAGGACAAACAGCTGGATATTGGTAGTTAATGCCTCTTATGGGTGGGAGAGGTACCAGTTGCCAGTAGAATGGTATGTTGGTTTGCCCACTGAAGAGACATGGTATCTAAACTCAAGTTAAATAAAATAGTGTGACTACTCATTCAGAAGCCTGTTTTTCCTAGAACTGTAGCAACTTTGCCCCTTTATAGGATTGTGCTCCCCCAAATGAACCAATCTGTGGCAACTTAGATAATATAGCTTGATAATGTAGCCTGAGTAGAGTCACTCATACCTGTCATTTGTCAAATTACTGTTGATTGCTGTAATTTACTTTATATGAGATAGCCTTGAAAATACCCAGAAGTTTCAGTTAATCTATATAAATAAAAATGTAAATGCTCGTTTGTTCAAAATCTTAAATCTCCGAAAGTTCTTCACCGATTGCTTTGAAATTTTGACACAACGTTGCATTCAAATATGTGCGTTTTTATATACCTACTATTATATAGATGTCACACCTGTGACAGGTAAAAACATGCTTTTTTTAAAAAAACAGCACCATCTGTTGGACGTAAAAGCAACACACGCAGACTGAGCCACAGCAACGCGTGGCCGGGTACAGCTAGTGAAAAATATAACTGATTGTGTGCTACTTGTACCTGCTATTGTCATGTTACACTGCTGATATGGGAGCAGCACTGGTTGTTAATTTATTTAGCAGTTCAAGTTGCTTATTGTTATCTATAAAACCCTATGTAATTGGGCAACTGGGTATCATTAAGACTATCTATCCCATGACAAACTTGCTTACCCAATATGTACAGAGTGTGCTTTACTCGGTGGGAAGAAGCAGATATTTTATTTGGTGTCTTCCTACTTTGGAACAGTCTGTCCTTCTCTCTCATGGTCTTTGAAAGACAAACTCAACAGAGAAAGAGTTTGCCTAAAAATGGCTTTGGCTGACATTAAAACAATGACGATGCTTAAAGCAGAGTTTATTTAAAAAGCTAACACAGCTTGAAGAACACAGCAGAGAAACCTCAGGACCAACAGGCAAGCAGGCTGCTAAAATTGCTGCAGATGCTGAATTAATAGAATCAAGACTAATAATTAAAAGGGAAAATCAGGTTAGTGGGGGGGGGGAGTAGTTACTAAGGGATTCTGCTTTTGCTTATGTAAACAAGATCACTAAATAAATTTTCTCCTGACGCCCTATTAGTGGGTAGAAACTTATATCTCTATCCCTGCCTCACCTGCACAACTACAATAAACTTGGCTCAAATCATACACTTAAAGGGCAAGGGGTTTTCCCTTTCCTCTTCCAGAATTGTGGAATATTGGTAGGCTTTCAGAGATTATTACATTACTATTTTGATAGAGATAGGGTGCCATCAATGCTATATCAAGTCACATTAGGAAATAAATATATATTGTATTAAAATATATATGGGGATGTATTGATAGATAGTTATATTATTATGTAGAACCAGCAAATGATTGAAATGGTATAAAAGTTGCATTAAAAAATAAATGTACTGACCTATTTTCAGAATCTGAATGTGGAGAAGATACCGGTGTATCTGATATATTTAAAGTCCTGTTTAGAGGTGTACTTGAAGTTTCTACATGCAATCTTGAAATACTTTCATCCATTGCTGGGGATGCATTCGACAAGACGGATGATGTTTGCAAATACATTTCATTATATATCTGTAGAAAATGCATCATTTCATAACAATTAGAGAGGAATCACTTTTCTTAAAATATTTCCCTTTAAAGTGGTGATATATAACTAGAACAGATAATACCAGGATAATTACTTTATTTTTTTTACCTCACAACTGTTTGAATTAGATGTCAAATAGAACATAAAATGTTCACCGAATATATTTATACATATAAATATAGTCTATGACAGTGGTGGCAAACCTATGGCACAGGTGCCAGAGGTGGCACTCGGAGCCCTCTCTGTGGGCACACGTGCCGTTGTCCCAGCCTTGCCTCCCCCTGCGACCCCCTCACCAGCACGCCCCTGGAAGAGTCGCCGAGTGTGGCCCACGCGGAGCAGCGCGGCCAAGGACATGGCAGCCAGGCAGCATAGACAAGACTCTGCCCTCACGCCCCATCGCGGACACTTAATGCTGTGTGGTGCGGGCAGAGGGCGTGGCCGCCATGGCGCTGCTGGGCTGCCTGGGCGATCTGCAGCGGCCCCTGGAGGCGGTGAGTGGCCCTGTGGGCAGGCAGGGTAGGAGCGGGGCAGGGGGTGGAGCAAGGGCGGGGCCAGTTTTTGGGCACTCAGTCTCTAAAAGGTTCGCCATCACTGGTCTATGACCTATGATCATTTGTTCAGTGAACGTTTGAAGTCACGACAGCACTGAAGAAATGATGGTTGTAATCAGTCCTCACAGTTCAGACCATCCCAGCACCTCCTGGTCACCTGATCATGATCTGAGCACTTGGTAACCAGTTCATATGACTGGTTGCTATGCCTTCAATCATATTGTTGCCATTTGCAACTCTCCTTGTGGCTTCCCCAGAAAATCAATGGAGAAGCTTGCAGGGAAGATCACAAGTTGTTGAGGTCTCCCCATCCATGTGGCCTCCTTTAGTCCCTTTGTGCTTGTATCATATTGGCCAGTTATGCACCCACGCAACTTCCCCACCCCTCTTCTCTCGCACCCTTCCTGCACCAAGCTCTCATGCATCCCCTCATTCCTTCCCTGATTCTAATTCCTTAATTTTTTCTGCAGGAAGAACTTGCCTTTTTGAAATGTACATATTAACTGAGGGAACAGATTAAAATAAAAGTAAACATACATGCATTTTAATATGTTCAATTACCTACCTGTTGGCTGTATTCCAGTCTTTTCTTTAATTTCTCTCTGTCTCTGTTTGATACAAAGAAGTATTATTACATACGTTCAGATTTGATTTTTAACATTTATTATGATGCAGGAAACTGTGTTCTATTTTGAGAGGTTGATCTGCTTGACCTGGTTGCTCAGCACAAGTGCAAACCATTATTTCTTAAAGGTAGGAACACTTACCCAATGTCAACCCATAGGATAGGCACTTTCCATCAAAAGTAGTTTTCTAATTTGTGCTGGTACAAACAGTATTGCCTGGTCCACCTGTTGAGTTTATTTTGTTGCAAGTAAATGTCTCCATTCCAGACATTTACTCTGGGGCGTGGTGTGGCAAGATGTCTCCTGATCATTGGTAACTGCCCCTTAGGGCCATTTTGTCAGGGATTCCACCTCTTTTCTGAACTCATTAACACCTTAGGGATGGGCACCAATTGCATCCGCTCCTGAATTGGAAGGCTTTGCTGACAAGACAGTCATGACCTCTTATTTGGATTACTGCAACATCCTCTATACAGGGCTGCCTCTGAAGAGCATTTAGAAACTTCAAATGGCAAGGCTGCACAGGTAGTGAAGAGTGTTGGATAATTGATGTAAATACCACTACTATGTGAGCTGTACTACTAGTGTTCTAGTAATTCAAAATACAGGTTATCACCTTTAAAATACTTCATGGCTTGAGGCTGCATTACCTAATGTTGGCTGACAGGGACCAAGAGACATGCCTTCCTTGCTGTAGCCCCTTCTCTCTCAAATATTCTCCCTTTAGAGATCAGAATGACCCCCATCCTGTTGACCTTTTGTATATCACAGGAAGATTTGGTTGTGTGTCTGGGCCTGGAGCCCCACCTCTTTGGGTGTTTTAGCATCTATGGCAATAGTGGTACGTGGTAAACACATATATTTATTTTGTATTGTTTTAATTGTTTTAAATTTGTTTTTATGTTTTATGGTACATGCCACCCAGAGAGGGATGCCTACAAATAAACAAACAAACAAACAAATATTTAACACTGTCTGTTTCACTGTCTGTTTCTATGTCTAAAGGATGTTAATGAAGGAATGATAGTGTTATCACAGAAAACTTGTCTTGTCTGGTGTGCAGTGCCCAATGAAAACACATCAAGATGGAGATTATAACAGACTTTACTCTGCACAGAAGGACACCGGGGGACCACTTCTACTAGGCCTGTATAAAGGCCACACCTTAAATAATATATTTTTATAAATTTACTTGCTCATAAGCCCCATAAGCCATCCCCTTAGATCACCCAAAAGACTAATTACTTTCATTACCTATATTTAGCAAATTGTATATATATATATTGTAGCACAATGATCATTTTATGCAATTCTCAGCTACCCCCAAGTTTGCTACCTCCAAGTTCTCTTTTTCTATGAAGCTGTCTTATTCCATAACTACATTTGGGGGTTTCATCAGAGAAAGCATTTCTGATCATTTTACTGACCAAGCTATTTTCATTATGGCTTATATTCTAGCAACTGATTGCAAAATGTTTACAAAGCTAAAATAAGATTTCCTTACAGACATTAAATTTTTAGGGAAAGGAGTCTTTTGACCTTTATTTCAATAGATGTGAAACAAATCTTGCTTGATGCAGAAATATTAAATTATAAATACTGAATTTTTTTTTAAAAAGTGCTGGTTACTTAACAGAGAAGGCATTTGAAATGAAAATAAAAGTGACGGGCCAAGAGAATGACCCAAATAAGGACACTTTACTAACTATACAAAAGAAGCTGGATGAAGTTTTAAAAACTACAGAGGAAATATAAATGATAAACCAAGGGAGCAACCTGGATAATATCTTTACATTGGATTTACAAGCCTCATTTGTAAATCCTATGTGATGGGACAAAGAACTGAAAAAAAGATTAAATTCTATGACAGTTTTGAATGAACTGAAGATTAAGATTTTCAGAAATAAAAAAGAAGGAATGTAAAGTTGGTTTATTTGATGAAGGTTAAAACAGGACATGTTTTATAAAATTCTGGCAACCCTTTATAGAGTTTTTGCTAACACCTGCAAAGTGTTGATGTCTTATAGGATGGGTTATGGGAAGAAGAGATGTCTATAGGAGGTGAAAAGATACCAAACGTATTTATGTAGTATCATACTTACGTTAAAGATTGGAAGGTACTTCTTTATTACAAGTAGCCCGTGATTTATGATCATACATTTAATGACTGTTCAAAATTAGGATGGCTCTGAAAAAAGTCAATACTGATATGTATTGACAACTGTTGCAGCATCCCTGGCATCATCTCAAGTCCAATTGTGGTCTTCAGTTGATAACTATATTTTTTTCCTCTCTTTTTTCTTTTTGTTTCTTGGTACCTTTTACTTTCTTTTTATCTTCCTTTCTCTGAGTTTAATTTGTATTTGTTTTTACTACTATAATTAAAATCTTCAAGAAAAATTATAATCGTCTTGATCTCTTTCATTGAAACATAGTTAAACCCTACCATAATTTGCCTGAATTCTACATCTATTATAGAGGGGCAAATAAAATAAACCAATTTTAATGTAGAATGAGATATAATGTAGAATGAATATAATTTAGCTGACCTTGTCTTTTCACATTCTAAGAAGTGCTTTTAAGATACATGAAAGTATATTTCAAATTTCTTGTTACTGAATACTCACTTTTTTTTATGTGTTTTCTCATATGGTATTAAATCATCATCTTCAGGCTCTTCAGGCACATTACAATTTCTAATTTAAAAAGTAGTAAGATATTGTTAATTTTTATGTAGCTAACATTACACCTAAAATGTTATTTCATTTCTACCTACTTTACCTGAACTGAGGGTCAGGGTTATATGAACAGTACCATTTCTCTGGCAAGTGATTAATTCCATCTGGAAGCTTCCTCCATTTTAAGCAAGTATCACATTGAACCCAAGTCTGATCAGGCCGTTTCCTGTAACAAATTATGAGCTATATAAAACCTAGAAAAGTACAACTATAGTTTATAATTATTCAAGCCCAGAAGTATTATGGAAAGATTTATGCTTATAAAAACCTACTGTGTATCGTCAACTAATACTTCCAGAGGATATTCTGTTTTCTTCGCTTGCATCTCATTCCAATAATCATTAAGTTTTTCACCAAGGGCATGTATTGTACGCCTAATAAACGAGAAAGACTATTTTGAAGTTCCTAATACAACTTAACAGCAAATATAATTATCACAGAAATGAAACAGAGAATAAGAAAGCAATGATTTGGACTCAAATGTCCAATGGGTGAATATCTTTGATGGCATATTCCTTCCCAGAGAAAAGGAGCCATTTTTTCTTATTCCTTGGGCACCATTGTTTTACCATAAGTTGCTGGTAATATTTTTTTCTTGTGCCTTTCATTCAGTTTTGACTCCTGGTGATTGCTTGGACACATCTATGTAATTTTCTTGGCAACATTTCTGGAAGTGGTTTGTCATTGTTTTATTGCTGACAGAGAATGACTGGCCTGTTGGCTTCATGCCTAAGGCAACGCTAGAACTCACAGTCTCCTGGTTTCTTATCAGTGCCTTTAACCACTATGCCAAATTGGCTATTGAGAACTGGATCTACTTAAAAGTTTAAAGCTCCCTGCCTCAATAGCTTCTCTGAAACACCTACAATATGTGCACTCGTTTATAGAAGTATGCAATTACATCAGAATAAGATAAAACGTGCAATATGCTGATCTCCCTTTTAATACTACCACACGCACGAGAAAGACACTAAATAATTTCAGAGTGGAATAGGGCTTTTATCTGGTTAAGTATCAAAAATCCTGATAAAGCAAGGCTTCCATTTGCATGATGTCTTCTATTTCTATGGAAAGTTAAATAGCCCCACCCTTAGTCTTTCACTCAAGACAGAGAAGCTAGGATCCATCTAGCATGAAGTTCAATTCATCCAGCTTGGTATAATATCTAGTGTTATAAATAAGAATATTTAACATGCACAAAAACTCTTTTATATGGATAAAATAAGCATTTACCTATATTCATTAGTATAATCAAAGTCCTGTTTATTATGGGTTGGTTTCAGAAAGTTGCATTCAATAATACCAATTACACCTACACCCATATTGTTTGCCTGTGGAAGAAAAAAAAAGAAAAATGCACATATGTTTATATGTGTTAAAAATATTTGAAAACCATTATAGCTGAACATTCATGCTCTTAATCAGGATGCGTGTTACACAAATATTTATATAACACAAATCTCCAAAATACACCTAAGAGTTCTTTATTTTAAATAAAGCTGTTTAAAATGTTTTTAAAAATAATTTTCCAGTTTTTCACTTCAAAGGTTAAACAGAAAATAGTGCAGCAAGGTATGATTAAAATGATAGAGAAACTGGGAGAAACTATTAATATTCTCAAGCTTTTAAAAGTAACCAAAACAAGGATATTTATACTACGTGAACATTTTACATCATTGGTTTAGCTAGCATGAGAAAAAACAGGCCTCTCTGAAAGACATATTTAAAAGAGGGAGAAAAATGGACTGATGAAATCTCATTTTTTAAACAGAAGTGAGCAATTAATTTTCTCAGGGGGTCACATAAGAAACAGATTGTAGTGGAGGGCCAAACCAATAGGACTGTGAAGGTGCATAGGCATGCATGCACACGCATCCGTAAATTTAAAAAAATACCAGTCGCCTTCAAAATAAAAGCAATGCAGTTGTATTGCATGCTTGGCATACATTTATTTACGTTTGATTTCTAATTCCCAAATGACCTCATGTGGGGACAACCAAAGGGCTGGATGTGACCCGGGAACTGTAAAATGTCTGTCTTATTATAACATGCTAATCCACCAAAAGTTTTAGGGTTCATAGCTCTAGAATAGTATTTTTGCGAAGTAGCTAACATACATTACGTTAATTAGAATGTTTGTTTCAGAAGATTCTTCTATTAACTTTTAGGTCTAATTTTTGAGTCCATTAAAAGAAGTTTACTATAGCTGTCTAAACCAAGAATAACAACTCCACATAGGGAAATATGCCATTAGGAATCCACCTTTTTACTTGTTTTTATTAAAAAATATTTTAAGTCTAAAACCACAGAGTCCCTTTGAAGTCAGCAATGTAGCAAAACTGTGCTTTGAGTATGCTCCTAAAAGGAATAGTCCTGCCATATAGTTATATTGCTAATTTCAGGTTGGGAACCCACTGCTACAAACAAGGAAAAACATCCTGTCTCCCAAAATATGGCTCCTTCCTTTTGGGGCAAATACTGCTTGCTACTTATATTACAATTTACTGGCTGGTTGAGTATATTGCAGCTCATACAGCTTGCAGATTAAAATGTCATATTTAGGCTTGTTCAGCTAAAGTTTTATTCTATAATTGAAGGCTGCATTTATAGTAAAGCATGCTGTTTTTTCTTTCAAAGTTCAAAATCTGATCCTTCATTTTTTGTCAATCTGATCTTACTTTGTATGATCTGGAAAACAGCAGAATGTATTAAAAATTTAATATCTTAATATGTTCAAGTGAATGGTATACCAAATATTTATAGTAGGGCCAATCCATCCGAGATGTTATAAAGAGAAAAAGTATTCTCTGTGCACAGGATTTTACAAATCCTTTCTATAGAAGGAATAAAATGTTGGAACCATAAAACCTTAAAGGTCAAAACCTAGGTGTCATAAAACCATAAATGCATGCTGTAAAACCATAAACTATGGGAACCAGAGAACTGTTTTAGGAAAGAATGGCAATAATTAACAGAATCAAATATCCTTGGACCACCAAGCACAATTTGTTGGGAGAAAAGTTAAATAAAGTAAATATTTTGGATAACACAATAGGCATCTTGAATAATGGATAGTAAAACTGAAAGCTGAGATTCTGGAAATGTATTTTAAAACTGAGCATGTAAGTATTTCAGTATTTCAGGATACTAGTAATAAAAATCAGGCAAGTATAAATTATTGAATGAAAGCAATTCTATTTTATAAAGGTCATATTAGTAACATCTAATGTCAGTTCTCTTTCTAGAAAAATTGTGTTTTTCTTTTTTCCTCTGTGTTATATTAGTAGAGTCTGTGGAATTGAGGAGACAATACATTATACACACACACACACAATTAAATAAATAAATAAAAGCATTCTTACTATCTTGTTCTTCAAAGATGTTTAGATTATTAGTGGTTTGGTAGTGTATGCCATGTTATCTAGACCTGTTTATATAATGTGATAAAGAAATTACTTGCTTTGCCTGTAATGAAAATAAATTTAAATAAAACAAAGCAAATATTTCACTTCAGAGAATTTTCCTATAATGTTTGTATTTTATTCAAGATGTGGGGAAAAAGAGCTTATTGTTTTTACAGAACTGTGAGAAGACATGGTAGCCTGTGAAGCAAATACATTTTACATATTTTAATCTCATGAGCCTAGCTTGAAGCTTGAAAATTGTATCTAGGAAGGTCTCTGCTACGCTGAAAACTGGTCCCAACCAGAATTTACTGATATGATAGCAACTTTAGGGACAATCCCTAGGAACTAACAACCATAAAAGATAATTCGTAAATAAGGGCCGGAGGGGGAGGCGATAGAATTAGGGGAATGGGTCAAGTAATCAGGGCTGGAGATAATATATTCACTTTAGAAGCTTTGGATAGGTTGTGACAATTATGATTATGATTACAGCATGATTACTAAGCCAATGAAGAGGTGGGAGGTAAATTTGTAATGGCAATGGAGAATATAAAGAACGAATATTGAAGATTTGGGGTGTGTCCACTGTGTGCTTGCATGCACAAGGAGCATTCCCTTTGCAAAGGAATACAAATAAATTACCATTGTTTTCTCTTGAAAGTTTTGGCTTGTGATTGTTTATTTCAACTAGACAACGAATCCCAGAAAGAGAACCTGCCTCTCAAGATGATTTTCAATAAACCTCATATATCTAGCTACATCTTGGGCCTTGAACAGATGCCACCACAATGTGAAGTAGTAACAAAGAATTCAGCTGGCACATGTAAACTCCATCAGGTTTAACATAAGAAAGCTTGGGATGGCACCAAGATTTTCAGAATGTGGCTGGAATGGAAAGAATGTAGCAAGGAAGAATGAAATATAATTCTCGATGGACCATAAAATATTTAATTCGTATATTTAAATATATATCAGACACTATAAATGTTTTGATTTTTCACTTTTTAACCATTTACTAAATCTAAAATTAACTTCCAGGAGAATGAGTTTCCAGAAATATTCTGCAATTAGCAAAGAACACCTAGTCTCTTTAAAATACCCAATTTAAATTATCAATGTACTTTAAGTAATTATTGTAGATAAAACAGAATTAAGCACCATCTATGGAATTCAAACAAACATCTCAGGCCTTGGTATTTATGTTCCAGGATGCAGAATTTGCGATCCTGTGTGCTAATTAAGATTGTTTATGGCAACCCATCAGTTGATCTTGCATAGTTCTGTTCTTTTGTTCTTTTAGCTCAATTTTCAAAATAATATCTGAAAGTGGACTGTTTTTTCTATGATATTAAAACTATCTATAAATTATTTAAACAGAGATGCATGCGAAAGTATACATAAGTTAAGATTAGCAAATATTTTTGGACTGATAGCTATCTTATTTTCCTTGGTTAGGATAAAACTTAAAACAAGACAGGGGAATTTGCAATACAGAAAAATAAATGAAAAACAGAAAATTACCTTTCCACATAGTGAAAATATTTTATTAAAAGGTATGATTTTTTAAAAACACACTAATCATTTAGGGCAGGCAACCTGGTTCCTACAACTGGCACAATTCTTTGCTACTGGTCATGCTGACAGAAGGTAAAAGGACAAAATATCTGGAACAGTACCATATTGCCTGCTCTTTGTAAAAGCTTGTTTATTAATCTGTCTATTTTATTTCAATTAAATAATTTATATGGCCACCTAAGTCAAATAATGCAACACTGGCAGCTTATGAGATAAAAATAGCAATCAAAAACAAGTATTAATAATAAGAGACCAGGCTCACATTCATGCCCTCTCCTTGTGGAAATTTACTCAACCCAGCTGCAGTACCTGGGGGGAATAGTTACATTTATAATGGGTCAGGGGCATCCAAACAGGTAACTTTCCAAAGGGCTGATGCTGCCACAAAAAAGGGTCACCTTTCGGGCACTATTAGATGGCACTATTTCAAAGAAAAGACCCACAATTGAGCTCAGCCTATTAGACTGGCTGGGATGGGCAGATACCTTGATAGAGATGATCTTGTAAATAATCTATAGGTCATTACGGGTAATAAGCTTCTTGAACTGGAGAAGCTGAGAGGAAACCATTGCAGCTTGTGATGTAGAGGTACTGCATTATACACCAAAGTGCATCCCTAAATACCTGACTTACTGCATTATGAAGAGATAGAGGCCCTGCAATAGTTAAGAAGTGACTAGGGCATGACTGCCATTGAGCAGAGACTCCCAATCCAGGAACTGACACAATCGAGACAAAGTTGTACAAAGGTCCTCCAGGCCTCAGCTACCCATTGAGCAGGGACTATCAAGGTACTGAAGGAAATTTTCAAACAGCTTTAAAATAAGACTGATTCTAAAACTACTATTTTACATCAACTCTATTCTAAAATGTCTTGTTATATTGACAATTTGGAAACATACGTATAAAGTCTTTTTATATAAATCTGTCTCACCTTTAGCTGATAGCCAACTCTTTCATAAGCTTTGATTAACCTGTTTCTATGGTACATCATCATCCCATAATGATCTTTATTTCGGCAGTTGAATCCAAAAGTAATTCGTACTGTTTTGGGCTTATTTGCGGCATGTTAAGAAAAACACGTGACTCTAACTTTTCTTACCCAAAAATAATCAGTCAGTATACACAGTCTTATAAAATTAGAACTTCACCAGTCTGCAAGCAGTCTTTTTTTTTTTTAAATGTAACATTCCTCTTAATAAAAAGAATTATAAATTTAAAAAAATCTTTTTTTTTACTAGGTAGCTTTAAGAACTTTGAAATTAGAATTATATATAGAATAACAGAGTTGGAAGGGATCTTGGAGATCTTCTAGTCCAACCCCCTGCTCAGACAGGAAACCCTATACAATTTCAGACAAATGGTTGTCCAATCTCTTCTTAAAAACTTCCAGTGTTGGAGCATTCACAAGTTCTGGAGGCAAGTTGTTCCAAATAAAAGGATTTTATACAATAGCACATTCTAATATTTCTGTTTGTAGACTTCTGATTTGCTACATTTACTAGATATGTAGGAGACTGATGGGTCTAGAATAAGAGGATCCTTAAAATTTAGCCAAATGAATTACTGTATAGGAGATTGGAGCCATTGTTTTAATCATAAATACTCATAAACTTAAATTCTGCTTTTTGAACAGAATCTTAGAAGTGATTAATTTGGCCATAACATTTACTCTGGTTCCTTGTAAGAGTGAACTTAACTACCCTGTGAGATGAGTTTAGCTAAGAGAATCAGCCACTCAGTTTACTTGTTTAAGGAAGGACTAGAACTTTCTCTCTCCTGATTTCTAGCCTGGTGCCCTAATCATATTACTTTTCAGAATTTTATTCAGATTGCAACCTATTACTATTCAAAGATATTTTTCACAATATCTATTACCTATCTAGGTATACCATCATGTATCTGCATATTTTATTTTTGTTTATTAATTTAAGAACTTTGCATTTGCCTCTTTTACATTTCAATTGGTTACTAGTTTCTGAGTTGTTAAGGTGATTTTTAATTTAATTTTGAATTTTATTTATCCCCCTAGTTATCAATTATGACTAGCTCTTGATCCAAGTCCAATTATTGCAGTTGGCCTAGGATTGAATCTTGTGGTATATGTCCAATTTGAATACAATTTTTGATCCAGTTATATAGCCACTTCATTATAACACTATTCAGTTCACCTTAATTAGTTGCTCAGAAAAGAATAACAATGATTTGAGGAGCTCCAGCTATTTAGCAATTTGCCTTTCTCTGATCACTATAATTATACTATTAATTTCATTATCAAACTCCATTTACTCAATTCCTTATTTTGGAGATTGCTTTCTTATGTCCAGAACTTCCAAAGATCTTGTCTAATCAAAATATTTGTGCATGTTCAAAGATTGCTGGAATTTAAATTATTGGGCTACATATTATACCAATTCTTGAAGAATAACATGATCATGCACTAACACTATGTATTCTAGAGATTACAATTTCCAAATGAACAATCCAGAATACTGTGGGTTTTTCAATATATGCTGGAACAAAATCAATATAATCATACAAAGGAGAACATTTCTGACAAAATTTCATTCCAAAAATAATTATCATATGGTCCAAAAGTGGGTAGGAAGAGAGACAGATTGAGATTTTGCTCTAGGTTATCTTTTCGTACTCAACAAGCAATAGCCCACAGTCATAAAGGATACAGCCAAAAATTTTGGCTTGTAAACATCGCGTTCTATATGGGCAAGACTTTTGGAAACCAACTGTGTTTGTACTTTTTGTCCTCTGATAATAATCTGCATCCTTGGCTTTAAATATAAAATACTGCAATAAGCCTGAAAAACAAATGAAAGTATATAGTTATATCTTCCTTCAGTACTGAAATCTTAAAGGAAGTCAGAGCAATTTAAATAATCCATTCATAATTATAAAGCTCACAAAATATGTAACTGAAATTCTGTCTAGATTTTTCTATTTTTATAAATCAGATAACTGTTACACAAATGATTAAACACAAAGTTATGCGTGCCTCATGACTCTAGGAGCAAATTAATGAATTTACATATACAATTGTCAGACAATTTAAAATCCATTCAGCCATAAAATGTAACAGGACTATACTTGTTATCCACTATAATTTAAAATATAGTTATAAAAATGTAAGTAAGAATGTAAGAATAGAGACAGACATTAATTAAATGTTCATCCACATAAGTGAATAAAAAAATTACGGAATAAAAATGAGGTAGTTATTCTGATAATATGAAAGGCACAGAAACCAAGTTGTCATTTCTTCAAATCACCAGCAGCAGAGGAAAGCCATCTTGGAATAATGATGGCTTACTTTAGCAATAGCACTTAGTCGTATATATCGCTCCACGGTGCTTAACAGTCCTCTCTAAGCGGTTTACAAAGTCCGCATATTGCCCAAAACAATCTGGGTCTTTATTTTACCAACCTCAGAAGGATGGAAGGCTGAGTCAACCTTGAGCCGGTGAGGATCGAACCCCTGGCAGTCAGTAGAATCAGCCTGCAATACTGCATTAAAACTACTGTGCCACCATGACTATAAGTATTATTACATTACTTACATCAGTTTTTATCTTTTACCTGTTCATATTGCATTTTAAATAACTTTAGAAATTTTATTAGCAACAATTATGAAACAGAATAATTGTAGTTATTTTACTTTGGATAAGAAAAAGATTAGACACTATACAAAGTTTTTATTATTATTATTATTATTTATTTCCTTATTGAAAGAACCCTTCTGTTAAAAAGTATGACAGCTGGAATCTACCTGAAAGCCAAATATTTTATACAGCTAATTACCAAGAAACTAACACGAATACTGTGGAATATTGCACTGCAAGGTATAATTTAAAATATGAATAATATATGTACCCGTAATGAATAATCACTTTCAGGAACGATGTGATCTTGTCTCTCTTGTTTTTTATAGCCTCTTTTTCCTGTTACTTCATCCAAATCTGCAGGAATTCTAATATCATACTTATCTGTATCAAAGTCAAATTCTGTTTCTTCATTTTTCTCTCTGTGAAAGATATACAAAGAAACTGAACTTAAGCAAGAATTACTTGCCTGTATATAATACTGATCCTTAAAAAACAAAATCTTTAGAAGAATTACTAATGCAATACCTTCACTTGGAAATCTTAACCAAATCCTTAATAAAGTAATTATGTATTAGCTACATGCAGAAAATATGGGAAATCATTTTAGGGTAATAGTTGGTGGTGTTTTGATCAAACAGAATTTAGAATGAAACAACTTTATCTTCTATCCACAGCGATTAGTTGAAATAAGCCTTTGTTTCATTTTTTTATCCTATAACTACAAAAACATGGTGGTATTACAGTATATGCTATGCTGTCATTTAGACAACTTAAGAGAAAATGTGGTCAAGAGGGTGACAATTTGTAAAAAATGTAAACATTTTAAAATCTTCCTTGGGAAATAGTGAAGGCAACAGTTTAAGCGTGATTTAATGGCGACTGAAGCCCAACAAAGATCATAGGACAATTAATTTAAAAATAAGCCAAGAATAACTAATAGCAAAAAATACAAAACTATTGAAATGAAGTTTCTCTGCGCAATCACAACAAACATTTAATGGTAATTTTCAGCAAAGAATTAAAGCTAGATTGTTTGTGCATTTAGCATAGGGCGGGCAAACTCAGCATCAAGTATGTTATTGTTGACCCGGAATTAGGAGACAGCATAGGAAGTATCAATTGTGATTATGTGCAGATGGCCCTGCTGTCTTTGGGCACTTGCAGTCATGGATGCAGGGTCATGAAAGGACAGCAAGGAAAACACCCAATGCCCTAACCCACCCGGGAACGTACGATGTCTTTAGGGAAACACCCAAAAGGAAACATTTTTAGCTACTTCTGCTTTCTCCCTTCTTCTCTACAGTGTGCCAAACTTACTGGGTGAAATCTTTATCGTATGTGTGTCAGCTTTGCTGGGTGGGTTGCTTATGTAATCAGAAAGAATAAATACTAGGATTGCTTGTCATTCGGGGCTTCTCTCTTTTAGAAGAGCCCGTCTTTGTTCAGCTGAATAAAAACGTAAAGCTTAAAGGCAACTTCTGGTTTCCTGTATTTTTTATCAAGCAAAACCTCGGAACCTGCACAACATTTTAGTATATGCATCCAAAAGTTCATCAATATGACATTTGCATTTTACAGTTACTTGAAAACACTGTCAGCAATATCCATGTAATTACCATAGTGCACAGCAATCTTTGCAGCTATAATTTTATTATAGCAGGATAAGTCCCTTATTGAACAACCTCATCTCATGATCTGTTAAAATTCTTAGCTAAAAGCACAGTGCATAATTTTGGGTGGAAATCCTTGAGTGCAGTACAAAGAAGGACTGTTGTAAACTTAGCAGTCCGTATCCCAATCTTATTTACAAGCTTTAGCTACCTATGTCAAAGCAGCAGAATCACTCTAGTTCAGTGGTATCCAACCTTTGCGGCTCGGGGGCCCGGTAGGGGGAAGGAGGGAACTGGGTCACGCAAGCGGCAAGCCGTTGCGCACGTGCAGCTCGGCTTGTGCAAACTGACCTGTGTACATGCACCGGCCTGCCACACACGGGCCTGGTTCTGAACAGGCCACAGGCGGGTAGTGGGCCATGGGCCGGGGGTTGGGGACCTCTGCTCTAATTGTATAATTCAACATTGGTCTTCTCACTTGCTTATAAAAATGCAGCAAATGTTTTACATTATAAAGAAATTAACAAGTTATATTATGCACTGCAGAAAAATATAAATAAAGCAAAATACAACATGGACCTAAACAGCAGAACAAAATGTAAAATAGATCAGGAGAATCCCTCAAGTATCAGTGTTTGTAATGTAAAGGCAGCTATATTTCTTGGAGGTACAATTGATTTTCAGCCTTTTCCTGTTTTTTGGAGCACTTCCCAACACAAGTGCTTTCTCTTCATGCATTTGCATGCAGATGTAGCATCCAGTCTGAGCCACCTCAATATATAATTAAATAACTGCTTCTTTCTCACCTAGTTCCTGGTGATACAGTTGAAATCAGTATCTGCTACTTTATGTTGGAGGCAAAAACAAAAACTAAACTAATTACAGTTTGCAAAAGAATAAGTCAATCATGGGACTTGAGACTTCTCGGAACTTGAAAAAAATATTTCCTAAAGCAGGCCATTTTGTCTGAAGTTCAGAACAAACCTTGTGTGTTTTGTTTTGAGGCAGGGATGAAAAATCAACTTATGGCTTTTTTTTTTTAGTTTTAACTTTCAAACGTTATAATTTTAGCAGTATTTTACCCCCTAGGCTTGAAGCACAAGTCCCTCCCTCGTTTTCCCATTTGACAAGGACCACAAGGTTTACAGCCTATCTGAAGTGCCTAATTAACCCATGTGAACCTCCATCCCTGTTTACGTCTTCCACTCCCCTTTACCTAGGGCCTCCTTCCCCTTATTTGCTTTTGCCCTTTTCAGGTTAGTTTTTCTATTAGCAGTGGAGCTTTGCCTCACCAACAGAATCTATTTCTCTGAATCCATGTACATAGGCGTAAGAAAAAAATAAGCGGTTAATATTTTTGTTATGTATACATTCCCATAAGCTCTTGTGGTTAAGACCGCAGACACTTCCTGTTGTTTTAACCTTTACTCTTCCTTATTATTCTGGGTAATGTCAATTTTCTAAGTACATGTTCCTGAAGTATGCTAAATATGGCTTGATGCAAAAAAACCTTGCTATTTTTTCACAATTCCAATCCCACATTAATTTATCATGTAAATATAAACTCAGCCTTATTTTATATAGCATTAACAAATTAATGAACATTGCATTATCAAAGTTAAAATATCCTCTTACCTTCGAAGGTTCCAAATAATAATCCGTGTCCCTTTTCTTCCTATAATTGCATCAAGTTCTGCAAGCAGCTCCTCTTCAGTAGAAAACAAGGAATGGTCCAGAATAGCCCTCAAACTGGCTGCTGATTCACCTGGTTTCATCACTTTCCGTAAAATATGTTAAGGATGTAGTATGTATCAATTTTACAAAATTTGTCTGCTATAATGTTCTGAATTAGGACAGCAATTGATGAGCATTTCCTGCAATTTTAAAAACCTCAAATATCAGAATGATTCAATTCTGCTGATATCTGGACACCTTCTGGTCTTATGTTCTGGAAGAACTGGCAAATGTAATGGTGGAAATCTCTGATTCAACATAAGACCAAAATCTACACATTTCTTTGCTCTTGCATTACTGTCTCCATCATACATACAGTATTTAAAGCTGTAAGCATATAGCATACATTGAAAATGTGATTTTTAACTATAAAATATTCTAATAATTGTAATTTCAGCTTAGTTTTCTAACTTGCTTATTCCTGTTCTATATTTCTGGTTCTTCCCTTTTGCTTCTTAGAAGCCCATCAGATCAAATAAGAGCAGAAGGCTATATTAAGTGCAGCATTATCTGAAAGAGCAGGTCTGCAACTACATTTTTTTCAGAATATATTTCTAGAATGTTGTATATGGGATAATGCATTTTATTGTGAAATGTTTATGCTCAGCCTTCTATTAAGACCTCAAGTACTTCATTCCAGTTTTTTAACTTCTCCATAGATGCAATCACTGAACTTCATAGAGGCAGATTTAGATCTTTTGCTTCTAAGATGTGGACATAATACTATCTTTTTCTGCCTCTGTATGTTGCAACTTTTGCTTTTATTATCTATGTTAGGCAAACAAGCAGACTACAATTCCCAGATTTGGAATTTTCCTTTCACATTCCTTTCTTTAACCTGCATTTCGGAAAGGGAATAAACATCTTTGGCTAACATTTTGCTTATTAATATTTGCAAAGGAGTCAGCAAATGAGTTTTCCATTATCACAGGATTGTAAATAGGGGCAAGATACAGAATTAGAAATCACCTCCAAAAATGTAATGAAGGGAAAGCAAAAAAAATCTGCAAAAGAAATTAAAGTGTTTTTGTTGCCTCTCAAAACACTTTTGGCCTATCTTGTTTTTCCTGACGTTCAGATGTTTTCATGCCAAGATAGTATGCACAATTTAGTTGTTATATTTGTATGGATAAATATACATGAAGAGACATTCTTAACATTTGCTATTTTTGAACCTCCTAAGTGTCTTGAGAATCATTTGGAGTTAACTTTGGGGGATATCCCTAGTTTGAGGATACACAGTAAAAAATAGAAAAACCTTCTTATGAAATATAATAGTGGGATACCCAGAAAACTATCATTATGAGTATAACTCTCCAGCTTTTCTATTCTTTGGGATAAAATAAGTACACTTTTTGTTTTCCCAACAATTCTTCAGTGCAACAATTCATGGCAATATAGATTTGTTGAAGATGAAACTTAATTATTTACCTCTTTCTTAGACCTAATACTTAGTATTTTAATTAGAATCTGTCCTCACATTACATATGCAATCATGACCATAATACATTTCTCTTTTCCTCCAAAGAACTATGGGAAATAATCAAATGTAGTATAAATATAGCAACATCTGCCCTCTTTTTTTCTATTCACATAAGCTCCAGTTGAATGTGTGCCTCTCCACACCAAAACCAGGGGAATTTTATGAGTTGTTATAGAATAAACCGAACATCTCCCTATGCTTTTTTAGCTACCTACACTATATCACTGATCTTTTATTGATGCAATCATGGTTAGTATTAAGTATATTAAAAAGCCAGTTTAGGAGTAATAGCTATATTGAAATTTTACATTAACTTTATAGCGATTTGGGCATTAATATACCCAAACCAAAAGATAAACCATCAGCATGAAAGCAATCCTCAAAAGTTCAATGAACAATAGATGTGAAATTTCTTGAGTAAACCGAATTTTCAAATGACTATCTATATACATTTTACATTATAACACAATGCAGCAATTTTTTAGTTAAAGAACTTGTAAAAAAAATTATACATGCTAGGAAATATACAGATCTGAATCATTGATTTCCTTGAGAAAAAGCATCAAAAGGATATTGCTCTTGTTCAAAGATATTATGGGAACAATTACATGTTCTGCCTTTGTAAGTTCCAAGAATGTCTGTGATAACAGACCCACACTCATGATATCTCCATTCTTGGTGAAAACAATTGCATCTTTTCCCAGCCGCATAGATCCTGATTTAAATCCATTTCCATACAATCCAACAGGAACGTGGCCATTCAGGGTAACTTTGTCACTGAAGCCAAAACTGAAATGTGTTTGGAAAGATGAAAAGAATGTTAATGTTACATTACTAACCTAAAATACAATGCAACTTTAATCCTGGTTAACAAATACATTTTAGAAGCATCTTTTCGTATAATTGATTTCCAACAATTAATATTGCTAGACCTGTATAGTACATTATAAATTATATAATCTGAAATTGAAAAAGTAGGTCTATACTGTATATTGTATTTATACTGAAGACTCAAAATACAGCAGGATAAAGCTACACATCTTGGTCATGGTGGTTATCTGTCCCCCTCTTCTCATTTTAAAGACTAACAAAAGCCCAGACATATGTATTCTGTGCATACAGATGATGACACATTCACTCTGAACAGGATTATGTATATAGGGTGTCATTCATTTTGAATTTCTTATGAAACCATAAAGAAATCACTCCCCAGAATACCAATTTGCATTTAATATAAATCTGTGCAGCCCAAGATCATATTTCTTTAGATTCTAATATTTATTTTAATGTAAAACCTAAGTTTTCCTTATGTTTCTGTTTTTCTCAGCAGCTTTCCAGAGCTAGTATTCCCACATAATTACCATAGTACTCTAGAGCACTCTCTAATTGTCTGCACAAAATGTTTCTTGGGTTTAGGCCTCTATGTATCTGTTTCTTTTAACATATGTAGTTGTTAAACTAATTACACTTACATAAAACTATAGACTCAATTTCAGAGACTTATCTGTAATGCATGCAAGGTAAATAATCAATTCTATTTAAATAAAACTGTTCAACATTTCATCCCAAATTATGCTTTGTTTATACAGAACCATTCAAAGTTACAATGGCACTGAAAAAAGGGACTTATGACTGTTTTCACACTTATGACGATTGGAGCGTCTCCATGGTCATGTGATCAAGATTTGTACCCTTGGCAACTGCATGTATTTATGATGGTTGCAGTTTATTATTTATTTATTTAACGTATGCCATTGGTACATGAAAGCCTGGAGTCTACAATGTTATTACAGAGTAGTTTGGGCCTTTTTCTCCTCAGGTTTTCACCTCTCATTTGGGCTGTCCAGTGCTGGTTGGTTTCTTGCTTCCCCTATTAGTCCCACCAAAGTGGTACCTATTTATCTACTCTGCATGCTTTCAAACTGCTAGGTTGGCAGAAGCTGAGGCAAGTGAGGGGAGCCCACTCCATCATGCAATACTAGGGCTCAAACTGCTGGAGTACAGAGAGCTGACCTTCTATAGTTGATAAATCCAGCATCTTTAAGTTGCTAAGCCACCACACCTCTTTTGCAATATCCTGGGGTCATGTGATCACCTTTTGCAATCTTTTGACAAACAAAGTCAGTGGTTAAGCCAAATTCACTTAATAACTGTGTTAATTAAACCAATGTTGTGATTCACTTAACAACTGTGACAAGAAAGATTGCAAAATGGGGCAAAACTCACTTAACAACTGTCTTGCTTAGCAACAGAAAGTTTTTGATTCAATTGTGGTTGTAACTCGAGGACTATAAAATTATATTTTTAAATTCTAAGATGTGTTCAGCATGGATAGGAAGTGAACCTTGCTTACCTCAACATCTTATGCAATTTATCCGCATTCATGCCATTCCCATTATCCATGAACGTTAAACATACATTCTCATTTATAATTGTTTTATCAATCCACATCTGTTTAGCATTTACATCAGGATCATATGCATTATCTAAAAAAAACATGGCATAAATATTATTAGGATTATCATGATGATTTACATAACTATGAGTTGTACTCATCTCAAAATATGCATCAGTTTGTTGCAATGCTAGAAATATAAACATAAAATAGACTTTTGTGTAAGCAAAAAAATATTCTACCATTACAATCAAATAAAAATTTTCTTTCTGAGATCATCTAGGTGGAGAGGAAAATAGAAATCAGGAAAACAATGGGAGAAAGCAATGGCAAACCAATTATATATTGTTTCCACAAGTACAGACACGATTGTTCTATCAAATCACCACAAATCAAGTTAGATTGTAAGACATTTTCTCTTTTAACTTTTATATGTTTTATCTTAGCTTGCCACCCAGAGTTCTTTTGGTTAAATGGGCGATTATGTAAATTTGACAAATAAATAAATGTGACATATTCTCCTACTTTAAAACATAAAATCACCTGCTGAAATTATGTTCATTAAAAATTCAGTAGAAATTAACAGCAAATCTACAATATAAAGAATAGCTAAATCATGAGTTCCAAAGTTAGAATAGCTAGATTATGACTTCCAAAGATGTCTGAAAACAGATATTAATGAACTATATACAGAAATGCACTGTACATAACAAAAAAGATTCAATTGAGTAGGTAGAATACTGTTCACATACCTATAAGTTCAGCCACAGCACTGAAAGGCCAAGTGTGACTGGTTGAGTTTGTATGCAAAAATTTGGGACACAACTGAAATGAAAAAAGATTTAATGGTTAGCACAAAACATTTTATTTAAAAGTCTTTCTGCAATATAAACTACCTGCTCTCAAAGACTGCAAAGATTTATCTGCAAATAACATTGCAGATATATTTGTATTAGCTGTTGTTTGTACTTAACTAGTTAAAAAAGATATATAGGAAATTGAAATACTTTAATTACTCTAAGCATATTCAGAATGTTAAAACAATGGCTTATGAATCAGCTGTGATAGCTAGCTGGCTTACACCTGTATGACATGAGATGACCCACAAACTATTTATGAAGAAAGGACGAAGACAATATTTTATTTTATTTTCAACTTCTCCTTCTAGAATATTCTTCTTAGTCTTGGATGTAAGTTTCAAGGGAACTGCTTTTCCTGGGACAAATAGAGTAACCTTTTACAATATGTGGCCATAGCCACCAACTAAAATAATTTAAAAGATTTGATGGAGATTAAAGAAGTAAAAAAGTTGCTGAGAGCCTATGTATTGGGATATACCTGATAGATAAATAAATGGGAAAAAAGAGTGCACCTGGGATGTGCTCTTGGAATGTGATGGCAACATCAAAAAGAAATACAGCAATTCAAAAGGTAAATGTTGAGCATTGTTTTCAAATGAAGTGTGTCTAATGGTATAAATATAAAAATGGCTGAAATCTCATGTGATCTTAGCATTGTCACCTTGAGGTCTCTTGTGAAGGCTCCAATATTCTGTGAAAGTTAGTAATGTTCTGAGAACTTGGCATGAGCATTACCTGGAGGCTGTTATAGGCAAAATTGTGGAAACCTTTTGGGAAAAGTGTATTTTTGGGGTTTGATGGCTAATAACACCACTTTGTTTTGGAGTAGTACCATAAAATTATATATCATTGGAAAGATAATTTAATCAAGAATGTAATGCAACATAGTTTGTTCAATTATCTGTGCTGTAGAGGACAGGAAGGCCTGGAGGAACATTGTCCATGGGGTCGCGATGGGTCGGACACGACTTCGCAACTAACAACAACAATTCTATGAAATGTTATAGACAAATAACCAGAAAAAGGAAGCACAACTTGCTTAGGTTGATGTCAGGTAGCTTTCCTTCACCAGATTGTAGCCAATGAGCATGAGTGTTTAGAGAGCCAATCAGGTGTCATCTTGTTTTGGCAATGAGCCAATCAGATCATAGTAGGATTCAGTTATTGATGTCATGTATTGAAGCTGGGAGGAGGACATTTCTCAGTGTGTTATGTGATCACTACCAAGTTGGTTGGGGTTTTTTTTTCTTTCATTTAATGAGCTTGTAAAATGTAATAAAATTAAAGTAATGGTGCAAAGAGTTGACTGGTTAGGGTAAAATAGTATTAAGTGAACAATGCTACAGTTATAAAGAAATTAGAAGAAAAATTGGTGGAAACTTAACCAAAGGTGGCATTTCTACTGTACACTTTCCCAAAAGGTTTCCACAATTTTGGCCACTACTGTATGTGCAATACGCAAATCATAAAAGTATGATATACAACATAAGAAGTAAATTAAGCTTTCAAAGACTATTGCCCCATATCCAAATCCAACAAAAAAATTAAAATGTACAGGGATAAAAACAGTTGTAATAACACAATTTCCTGACAATTTTGAGGAGGATAGATAGTTGGATATTATGTAATCAATTCTTCTATAACAGCGAATATTCTAAGATAATATAGATTCAATTGTGACTATGAACTAGTCTTTAATACGTTCCTTTAGATACAATTCAAATATTTCCCTGAGATTAAAATTAATAACTAAGCTCCACTAACTATACAGCTTTAATGCACATTTCAGGTGCATTAATCGCCAATACTGTAAAAAAGAACATAACACTATTCTAAGGGTCTTCAAACTTGGCCCTTTTATGACTTGTGGACTTCAACTCCCAGAATTCCTCAGCCAGGCACGCTGAGACTCCTGCACTATTCCTTTGGGTCAAGATTCTTTCTTGATCCAAACCTCAGAGTGTCAGTAAAATGTATGAGACAGAGAAAACAGGCCAACCTTTAACAGAGTACTGTACCTGTGAGATTTCTACAAAATATAATCCTGAGTACCAAAGAAGATATATTAACTATACTGTAAGTTGGTGATAACTATCCCCTTCCAGCGCAATGATTAAGGTCAATTTGAAAAATTATATTAAAACGCAAAATCTGACAGTCCTTCATTAGATTCCATACTTTCAGATGTCACTTCAGTGTCCCATCTACAGAATGTTATCTCTAAATAATTTTACTTTCCATACATAGAAGGCCATTCCTTTTTGAAAAAGCAATTGAAAATATATAAAAGGAATAAGAAATAATATGCTTAAAAATTAAGGGCATCACATAAGAAAAAAGAAAAGAACTAAATGTAGATGCACAATGCCAATAACTATAACAATTCTTGCAAATAAATTCTCTCCACATCTGATCTTGCACTACTTTGAATTTTTCTATGCATTCTTCAGTAACCCATTTTATGTGCTTTCATTTCTAATATTATCATAAGCATTCTCTAATACATGAATCTATAAATCATTTAAACCAGGGTCTTTCAACCAGTGGTACGCGTACCACCTGTGTTATATTAGCATGTGGCAGGTGTACGCAGCCCTGCCCAGCCAAGTGTAGTGGGGGAGGGAATGAGCCAGCACAGGCAAGGACTTACTGTGAAAGAGTCCTCCAGAGCTGCAGAGTAGCTGGGGCGAGGCAAAGGCCCCAGGCTCACTTCTGGCTCACCTGGAAGAGAAAGGAGGAGGAAGGGGGGCGGAGACAGGAGAGGCTATAAAAGGAAGCAGTTTGGGTGGGAGAGGGAAAGAGAAAAAAAGCAGCAGGCTTGGGAGGAGGCGGAGTCCGCTCTAGCTGCACGGAAGGGAAAGAAGAAGGAGGAGGAGGGTGGGGGAGAGGAGAGGAAATCAAGTAGGCCGGCCATGAGCCGATCTACAACTGCTGTGGCAGCCACCTGTGCTGGCACCAGCAAACAGGCAAGAAATGCAGCTGGTGGGGGAGAGGGGTCATCCTCCATGAGGAATGAAGAAAGGCAGCTAGGCAGCATCGACTGGAGGTGAGGCAGAGGAGGGAGGGGGATGGAGAGTGGAAGGATTCTTATGTGCTTTTGTGACTTTGAAGTTCTAGGATTTGTGCAATGTGGGCTTTGTGTTCTTAGCAATTTCTATTTGGCTGATGACTGATGTTAGCTTCTATTGCTCTGCTATTGTTAGCTGTAAGTTTTGCTGCAAGGGATTTTAAAGTATTTTTCTTCTGAATGGATTTTGCCTGTAGCATTCCTTTACTTATCAATGGAGCCATTTGGGGAGACTGCCCTAGCCAGCAGCCAGTACTTATTTACATTTTGTTTTCTTCCTTAAGTGCTGGCTGGGCTCCTTAACTTTCCTTTCTAGCCAGTAGCTAATTCTTAAAGGGGAATGTGCCTTTTTAAGCTAGTTCCTTCAATGGCTTCTCTTTTCTGTCTCTGGAGGTTTTTCCTTGTTTGATGAATATATGGAAGAGGGAAAATATGGGGGGGTTCAAATTCTTCCTTAGAAAGAGATGGGAATGAGAAAGAGGGAGTGAGGGAAGGAAGTCCCGCCTTAGCACTTGGCCACCAGCAGCCCTGCCATTGACTTTGCTTGTCAAAAGTTTGCAAAAGGGGATCACATGACCCTGGGGCACTGTGATCATCATAAATATGAATCAGTTGCCAAGCATCCAAATATAGATCACATGATGCTGGGCATGCTGCAATGGTCATAAGTGTGAAAAATGGTCATAAATCATTTCAGTGCAATTGCAACTTTGAACAGGTTTTTTTTTTGGTCATTAAGTTTTTGACACCTTGCTAGGTGGTACTCGAATATTGCCATATCTTAAAAGTGGTACAGTCGGTGAAAAGGTTGAAAAGCCCTGATTTGAACAATCAAGGAGACATACAATTTATATCCCGCCCTGAGTCCGCAAGGAGAAGGGCGGGATATAAATTCGAATAATAAATAAATAATAAATACTTGTTTATTCCTAGCTCAGTTCTGACCCATTTAGAAAGCATTTAGTTTATTCCCACACATTAGTCTATGGCCATAATCAGAACTTCTAACTGTATCAACATTGCTAATTTAATCATCATCCTAAACAAGATTCATTCTGGTTCCATATGCATAAACGAATAGGCTTATGTCTGAACAGAAATTTTTCCTAGGAGATACTCAAGTTTCAAGTTT
>NW_015387926.1:340527-368150 GCF_001527695.2 Protobothrops mucrosquamatus | reverse complement strand
CCAGAGATCATTCACCAATGTGACCAATGCCGTTTCCGTGCTGTATCCCGGTCTGAAGCCCGACTGGAGCGGGTCTAGATAGACTGTTTCCTCCAGGTGTCGGGGGAACTGCTGCGCAACCACACTCTCAACAACCTTCGCCACAAAGCGAAGGTTGGAGACCGGACGATAGCTAATACATCTGGGTCCAGGGAAGGCTTCTTAAGGAGGGGCCTCACCACCGCCTCCTTCAAGGCCGTGGGGAAGACACCCTCCCATAAAGAAGCGTTTATAATTCCCTGGAGCCAGGCTCGTGTCCCCTCCCGGGCAGCCTGTCCTTACTTTCATTCAATACTGGGTGTCAAATGTCCCAACAGCCTTTTCTCTTCTCCTATCTTGTATCCACTCATTTATTCTTTTCACCTAATAGAGTAATTTATTCTCCTAGATAAAATTCTTTCAAACTATTGTGCAATTTTTCTGCAAATGCGTTATCTTTGCTGAAATGTGCAACCATCAGAAACTATAAAATCATGTTTATACAAATAATCTAAATGATAAATTCATTTTTTCTATCATAAATTTTAATCATTTAATTCATATTAAAAATGCATCAATTCTTCCCTGCATCAATTTATCTCAACAAGATCAAACAAATCTTCATTTACATCTATTAGAGGCTTCCGCTCCTTAGTTTCATAGACAGAAAGCCAACATATTTTCCTTCGTTTTCATCTAAATTCATGCTCTTTACCGTTTATTGCTCTTATTGTATATCACACTTGAAATCTTTAGTATCCTATGGTCATTATCAAATGGGCCTGTAGATATTAACCTGCACCAAGGTTTTCATATGATGATTGTTAATAAGACAGAGAAGATGTAAATAAGATATCCAGATATTAAATACAGGTAGTCCTTGACTTATGACCATAATTGAGCCCAAAATTTCTGTTGCTAAGTGAGACATTTGTTAAGCGAGTTTTCCCCATTTGCCACAGTTAAGTTAGTTACACGGTTGCTAAGTGAATCTGGCTTCCCCATTGACTTTGCTTGTCAGAAGGTGATCACATGACCTAGGGACACTGAAACCCTCATAAGTACGAGTCCGTTGCCAAGTGTCTAAATTTTGATCACATGACCATGGGAATGCTGGAATGGCCATAAGTGTGAAAAACAATCATAAATCACTTTTTTCAGTGCCTTTGTAACTTCGGTCACTAAATAAACTGTTGTAAGTTGAGGACTACCTGTACCTTGCAACTATCTCCAGTATCAGTATCCAAGCAAACAAAAGATTTATAGTATACTTACTGAAGATTCATGCTTATTTTCCTAAGCAATTAATATTGCCATGGTTTTTATTTCCTTATTGTGGCTTTTACATTCTTACACTGTTAATTATTCAGTTATTATTGTTTTATCACTTATACTTTTACTGCTTTATCACAAAGGAAACTCACTGGTTTCTTTATGGTTTTGATTCAAAGCACTGCTTAGCCACATGGCATTAGGTAAACATTTCTGTGAGATATAAGTTATAATTTTTCATAATGTAAACTAGCATATAGCTTATGAATGATAAGGTTTATTCTTTGCTCAAACTATCTAGAGTTAGTATTTTAAAGTATAACCACACTACTGCATATCCAAAGCGCAGCCATGTTTGCCCGATGCATGAACTCTGCTAGGCAGTGATGTGCACAGCTTCTGGCTTGAGATATGTACCAGGTGCTGTATTATACAGATAAGCAAAAGAACTGATAAGGGAATACCAAAGAGGTCAGAAATGAAGGGGCTGAGTGCTTACTAAGTTTGGATGACAATAAGGGCTTAACTAACTTTTAAGCATTTAGGTATGATGGCAAAATATAGGCGGACTGTTAGGATGTGATTGACCTGGGCCTATTAACTGGGCCTGAGAAGAATGGACAAAGAGCTGGTGATAGGAATGTATAAAATATGCTGAGATCTGTAACCAGTGTGGTTTCTCTCTCTTGCTTGTATGCTTAGACCAGGGGTCTCCAACCTTTTTGGGTTGGCGGCCCAGTGGGAAAGGGAGGGGCAGATGCCTTACATGTGTATGCGCAAATGTGAATATGGCCGCGTGTGCACACAAACAAGCTGCGAGCATGCCACAAGGCTTTCAGCGACGCCGGTGCCTGTGTGAGGCTTGTGGTGCCGCCACCAGGCTTGTAGCGATGCTACTACCAACACGATTGCGCCGCTACCCCACATGAGGTTTGTGCCACAGCCCGCTTGTGGGTGTTGCTGCTGTCCACGCAAAGTTCATGGCAACACCACTGCCTGCGTGCCCACGCAACATTCGTGGCAACAGTGGCATGAGGGCGAGTGAGCATGTGCATGCCTGCACTGCCCAACTACTCACACAGCCCAGTGGCCAAGAGGTCACAGCCCGTTAGTAGGCCACGGCCCAAAGGTTGGGGATCTCTGGCTTAAAGATCCACCAGCTTTTGCTAAAGCTCTAATAAAACACTTTGTTATTTCCAACAATTTGAGTGTAAGCCTTGTTTCTCACATTTCTGAGGCAAATCTTACAAAAATTAAAATTAAAAAGATCTTAGACAACATGGCAAGAAAACATTGCCTTGAAATTGCAACAAGTCACTATCAGACACCAAAAACTGCACTAATGGGTTGATAAGGCAGCTGCACCTGTTTATATCAAAGATTGCAGTCCTGGTGTTTAACAAACAAAAACCACAAGATCATGTGGTTGTAAACTCCACCTCACTTTATAGAGAAACGAATATCCAAATAGATTACTTCCTTGGGATTCTTATTTTTCGTCATCATACCATCACATTTCCCACGAGAAAGAACACGAACTGTTATGAGATTGCAGATCAAATCCTAACTCCTGTACATCTAAAGATCTGAACGGAAAATACCATTTCAGTGTCATGCACTTTATCCTCTTTCCGAGCTACAAAGAAGTCATTCAGGTCGACCTTATCTGCTCATTTAACACAATTCTTAAAACTGTGTAAATTATTTAAGACATTAGTAATAATAACTTTAAGAATGAAACTCCCAAGGGTGATTTGTTTCCAAAAGGCAACCGGATTTTCTTGGGTTTTTTTCCCCTTTAAAAACGCTTCGCTTCTCATCCAAGAAGCTTCTTTCAGTTCAGATAAGCAGCGGAATGTTTTCGAAAGAAAAAACACACACACACAAAAAAACAAGGAAGTCCAATTGCCTTTTGAAAAAAAAAAAAAAAAAACACCTCCGGGACAACCATGACCTGGATGATTTGAGAATCTCCATAGACTTTTTAAGAATGAAAACATTCTCGGCGATGCGGGACTAAAACAGAAAACCAAATACGCCTTCACTGCAAAAATCCGTTAACAGGAAACAAATCAAGCAACTCCTCTTCCACTTTCTCAACGTAGCCAGCTCCGTAGCACGAACGATAAAACCAGAAAAGCGCGATTCGAGACTGGAGAAGAACCCTTCCCTCCAACCCACCCCAAATTCAAGCGCTGTCGGAGGGGGAAAAAAAGAATGCATTCATAACTATACTGAAAGTCTTTTACTTGGCTTCGCAAGGAGTGTCCAAAGGACCTCCCCACCCTTTGCCTCCCCTTCTTTCCCCTGGCCAGAAAAAAACACCCAAATCTTATTCCGTCTCTCACCGCACTGAGAAGAATCCCGCTCTGAGCCTGCACCGCCGCCATTTTAACTCCACTACAAAAGCCGCAGCCAACCTAAAGCTTCCTCTTTTCCAAATTCAATGTACTTCCGGGGCGGGGCCAGGAAAGCGGAAACGTATGTTTTTTCCTTCGCTTTCCTTTCTCTGTGTTGTGAGCTGCGTCTTTGAGAGCTAGGGGGCTTTTTTCGTTTTGTTTTGTTTTGTTTTGTTAAATTACAGCATCAGCTGTCGACTCTTTCCTATCTAAATGTTTGCATTTCCGTTTGTAGCTGTGCTTCTTTCTCTCCTGTCACCCAAGGAAGCGCTTCGTTTAGATCAGTGTTTCTCAACCTTGACAATTTTAAGGCATGTGGACTTCAACTCCCAGAATTCCACAGCCAGCAATGCGGGCTGTGGAATTCTGGGAGTTGAAGTCCACATGCCTTAAAATTGTCAAGGTTGAGAAACACTGGTTTAGATAACCTATCATTCGATAATGAACTATCACCAATAACTTTTCACCCAATAAATCTGATGCGACGCAGTCTTGCATGCTGTCTGCTCATTCAGTAAAGTGAAAACAAGTATTAATTGCAGATTGAAACTTGGAACTGGCCTTAAGTGCATGGCTATCTAGTGGTTGTCCTGATTTCGAAGCCTTAGTTTAGTAAGCCAAATAAATTCCAAGACCATCTTAGAAATACTAGCAATGGGCCCGATTTTCAAGCTTAGGATGTGGCAAAAAATGATAGGAAAATTGATGCAAATAGAGGACATTACATCTTGAAGTTTCCAGAACATAAGCTACAGAGGTGAACCTACCAATTGCATATAGAAAGTTTTTGCCATTTATACTTTTAACTGACAAAAGTTGCTGAAAATCCTATTTACACTTTTAACTGACAAAAGTTGCTGAAAATCCTATTTGTTTTCTTAAGGGCTTCATAGATGGATTGTTTATTGTACAAATATACTGACCAATGCTAATTTAAAATAAATGGAATTATGCATTAAAAGAAATCTTTACTCTTTCAAACCAGGAGCAGTAGCTTCTAGCATGCTTCCAGCCCTTATCAATTAAAATGGGGGAAATCAAGTTAAATTGAAAACATAAGTAATGTCAAGCAATGTGTTGAGGAATTCTGTACATTTGAATATTTCTGTAACCCTTTCTCATAAGATCTTGGAATCGTGGCTATACTTTTTAAACGATGTTTTCAATCAAAGCAAAGTGACAATCTACTTGCAATCACTGTTATGAAGGAGGGAATGAGAAATGGTGAGAAGGAACAAGTAATTATATTAGATCATGGGTGTCAAACTTGCCACGTCAGGTGATGTGTCGCAACATGACTTTTTTTGCATTGCTGGCGTTGGGGTGGGCATGGCCTCAGCATGATGCAACCGCATGATGCAACCCATGGGCTGGCAGTTTGACACCCCTGCATTAGATGCTAATCATAAACTAATCAGCAGTAAGATATGACACAGAACTTCCTGTGTTAATTAGCTAGTTAACAGATGTAGTGTGGCAGGTGCATTGATTTATATAGTCCTTGAGAAATGACATTGAATTTCTTGATGGATAAAAGATTATAAAAGATTCTTGCCTAGGCATGCTTCTGAAATAATAGTTATCAGCTGTTAGTTTGCCCCCAAAATAAAACGTTAATTCAAGTTATCTATTCCTGTCTTCATTAATAAATTTGCAATCTAATTTTATCATCCAAAATTAGGCTTGCAGAACAATGCTATATAATAATAATAATAATAATAATAATAATAATAATAATAATAATAATAATAATAATAATAATAATAATAATAATAATAATAATAATAAAGTTGGAAGGGACTTTGGAGGTCATCTAGTCCAACCCCTGCTCAGGCAGGAAACCCTATACCATTTCAGACAAATGGTTGTCCAGTCTCTTCTTAAAAACTTCCAGTGTTGGAGCATTCACAAGTTCTGGAGGCAAGTTGTTCCAAATAAAAGGCGCTTTGGAAAATAGCTTGACTCCCTCTTCTTTGTGGCAGCCCCTGAGATATTGGAACACTGCTATCATGTCCCCCCTCGTCCTTCTCTTCGTTAAACTAGACATACCCAATTCCAGCAATCGTTCCTTATATGCTTTAGCCTCCAGTCCCCTAATCATCTTTGTTGCTCTTCTCTGTACTCTTTCTAGAGTCTCACATCTTTTTTACATTGCGGTGACCAAAACTGGATGCAGAAGTGGTATTAATACTTCACATGATCTTGATTCTATCCCTCTGTTAATGCAGCCTAGCACTGTGTTGGCCTTTTTGGCAGCTGCAGCACACTGCTGGCTCATATTTAAGTGATTGTCCACTAGGACTCTGAGGTCCCTCTCACATTTAATACNTTTAATACTATGTAAACTTGATAAGTGTGCACCAATACAATCAATCTTCAGGGATAGTCAAAGGGGAATCTACCATGCAATGGAAACTTACTGAGTAGAAAAACAAGCTTGCCAAAGAAACTAATGAATGCGAACAAGGAAATAGTACCCTAAAGGGAGGATGTAAGATAGACACTTGGGCTAAAATTAGCCGGGTCTTCAGAGTGGGAAATGGAAGAATACAAACTGCAAAACAACTGCAAGAGAAAATGCACAGGTTAACAGGAAAACTAGCTGAATCGAATAACAGGAAAGCCATACTATACTTAAAAACAGTGAAAGGAGTAGATTATTAATCAGAAATTTCTAATGAATCTAATGAATCTAAAGGTTGATGGAAGAAGCCACCTGAGGGTCATAAAGTCAGACAAGTAAACTATATACAAATAAGAAAAGCAGAAGTTGCTAGCTAACCTAAACCGCAAGGAGAGAAAATACAGAAATAACTATAGGAGCCTAGCTTTGTTAACAGAAAATTAGATGGTGATAGGATGTGCACAAAGGGGCTTCCTGGAACATGGGAGGAACAGTGGTTTTAGGCAGTCCGAGTTAGTTTTATCGGATGATTAGGGAAGGGGCGTTGAGTGCGATAGGGGAGGGGGAATCTGCGTCCGGGGTAGGATATAAAAATGTGTCAAACAGCTCTTGAAGTGTGGCTGAACTCCTGTGTGTGTTTCAGTCCACCAAGCCTTTGCAAACGCTTCTTTTTGAATAAAACTTTGTTGCTGGAATTCCAAGAGAATTTGTTTGTTTTGGGATCTTGAGCCATGTTCCAAATAACTTGGGGGCTCGTCCGGGATATCCAAACGGTCCCCGGATCACCGGGAGTGGCCACCCCTAAGGGGACAGGCACCATGTCGATTTTGACGGTTCCCTGAAAGGTGGCCACCCCTGGCCCGGTACACATGAAGAACCGGATGCTAAATAGTGGATTCCAGGAACAAAGGAAGTCAGGTCAATTTTTGGGGGGGATGTCCTGAGGGTCCTGGAAGACTGGCAAGACATACATGCACTAGGTGTGAATGTCCTGAGGGTTTGAAGGACTGGCAAGGCAAGGAGGTGGGTCAAGTACCAATTGCCGGGAAACTCTGTGCACAGACCCAGGTAAGAAAATCCGGGCATTTTCACAGTTACCTGGGCGGCTGAGTGGGAGGGATGGTGTGAATCCGAAGACTTGTGAAGAGGGTAAAAGCAGTGCCCCAAGGGTTGAAGCTAGGCCGGCAAGGCAAGGTGAGAGCAGACTCCTTTAACCGGAAAAAGAGGGAAGCGGCTTGGTGAAACGTAAGGTGGTCTCACAAGATCGAAAACAATAAGATAAATAGGTGCCAACCACTGATGGGTAATAGACCTTCCAAGAAGCCACAAAAGGATCAAAGAAGGGACTCCCAAGGTCAGGGAAAGGGAAAGAATGTAGTCATTCCTCCTCATAGTCCCCTGGGAAAGATCCTGGCTAGATGGAATCATCCTCCTTATAGTAGAATGGTAAAAGATTTAGATAAAGACCTGATGATTCAATATTGTTATTTTATTTGGGGACAAAAACAAAAGGAAAAGGGGATAAGGTGTCCCCTGGAAAGTCCCTTAGGGCAAGGTTAGCAGAATAAACTATATACTTGAGGTAAAAGTAAAAGTATAGTATTATGATAAAATATTGCTGTTTTAAATGCTAGCAGGATGGGATGGATTCATCTGGAAAATATACCTGGGATAAGAGTAAAGGTACCATGACTCAATATTGTTATTTTGAGTGGCCAAGAAATCCTATTAAAAGCATTAGTGCATTTTGCTCAAAATATGGAAGTTTTAAAAAATTGGCTATGTCAAGCACTAAACATATAGGTTAATAAAAGACGTTTATATGCCTGTTGGATCCCAGGCAATATATAGTCCATTTTTTGTTAGAGGAGTGTGGAAGTAGTGTATGTGTGTCTGTCTGTGTTGTGTCTAATAATAATAATTAATAAAAAGGCCTTATTTAAAAACAAAGAGATTTGCTGGAAAAAAGGAGCCCATTGGCTTGTGAACAGCTCCTTGAAATTATAATAATAGTTATTTGCAAATCTATTTTTTCCATTCAATTCTCTATCAGTAATAAGTGTCCTACCATGGTATATGATATAATCTACTTGCTCTAGATTTTTTGCCATATCTCTGTCTCCCAGTAAGCATATGATAATCAGTCTCTCAGTTTTTCTTACTGAACACATAATATGTAACATTCATTTAGAATTTAAGCCACTAATGTGGCATTATCTAAGTAAAAAAACATGTATATGTCAGACCCAAATCAGACCCCTCTTTTTAAAGTGCTCTTCCCCTCCATAAAGGAAGACACTATGCAAGCCCTATCCATACTTCTCAGCATATACAAACACAGAAGCATAGCACTTTTGAGGCTAAAAAAGCTCGAAAGAATTCTAGAAGATGTGTTATTTAAGCTTTCTCTATCTTATTTCTTGGACATTGACATTTACCACATTCATTGGGGGGTCCCTTTGATTACAGCATCCTTTATATATAATTTTTCACCCCTGTTTCAACATCTCCAACAAAGGAGTGTTTGCTATCACTTGTAGCAGTTTGTTCCACTGTTGACCATTAGCCATTTTGTGAATAGATACCTTTCTGGTGACAGTTATTGAATCTGCCAGGCGCTCTCAAAATTTCAAACCTGCCATAGTAAGTTTTAACTGCCCACTCTTACTTTAAACAGCTCTTGAAACAAATCTGGGATAAATTTTTCACAGTTCCCTATTTAAGGGATTTCGCTATAACATATGTTAATTTTCTAAACATCCATGGAAGTGATGATTTGCTTTGAGACATAACCTCCTTTTGTGTGTGTGTTTTAGATTATAACCACAGATTTGGAGATATTCCAAAGTATACAAAGTTTACATCACAGGCTTCTGTATATTATTGTTAAAAATTCAGACACAAGATGTTATAACATATTGTATGGATAATGGTATGCCAATAAACAATCACACTTTGTGTTCCAATATGGTACATATGTTTGTATGTAAATAATTAAAAAGAAGTTAAAATTATATCAGAATGTACTTACATATACTTTTAGAAGAGATGGAATATTTGTACACTGTGAGAACTTTTGTTTCCTGCTAAAACTATGACTCATAAACTGAAACCAAATAAGATACTTTCAATTACCAAACTGTACATACCTTTTTTCAGTCTCAGTTTCTGATTAAATTTTTCTTCCTGATCATAATTTACTCAAAGACAACAAATGAAGAGGAACATCAAACAGTTGTAGATAGATCTACATATATATCAGATCTTTCATTCTTATATTCCAAAGCATTGGTTACACATACTGTATATAAAAAGCATGATCAACAATCTGATCTGAGCTGGGGTTAATGAAAAGTGAAGTATGATGTTTCCCATTTCTTAAAAACAAATCTGTAAGAAAAGTAGCATTGAACATAATCTAGGCCACCCAATTTATATATTCTAACTTGTAATTAACTTGTGTTAATTTTGAATTAACACTTTAATCGCTTTCTTTTTTCTTTTTTTTCTTTTTTACTTTCTGCTTTTTCTTAGCAGAAAAAGTAAAGTAGAAAAAATAAAATTGCTGAACTCATTCTGGCCTTTTCTAATTGTTGTTGGTGGAATCAAACTTTTTTGTTCTCTTTGTTTATCCTGAACATTTGTAAGAGAAAATTAAACTCAGGATCTATGCAAGTTTTTCAAGTATTTCATAAATAATATTTCAGCCTCATCATTTTCCTGAAAATAACAGTGTTGTGATGTGTTTGAATATTAGTAGCTAGGGTTGGTAGATGGGCTGTTGGTTTGCGCTTTGAATTCTGCTAGTCTGTACAGCACAATGTCCCCCCAAATGGAGACGAAATGTTTGCAGCCAAATTGCCAAGCTCAGAGACCAAACCAATAGCCCATAATAGTGTTGTCTGAAGCAACTAGTGAGTTGTCAAATTTCTCTCATCTAACCTTTTTAAAACAGGACACAGATGGACAAAACTACTTGTATCATTTATCATTTAATCACGAATACATTTGGGAGGCTGGTTCAGGCATCTAATAAATTCCTGATTTGCTAACTCGGCTCAATCTAGAAGTTGTTCCTTTTTGTTTACTGGGCAAAACAACACTCCCTTCGCAACAATATTGGCTTTCCCAAATACTGTATTCCAGGGCTTTTCAACCTTTTCACCCATTGTACCACTTTTAGGATATAGCAATATCCGAGTACCACTAGTCGCCTAGCAAGGTGTCAAAAACTTGATGACCAAAAAAAAAAAAAAAGAAAAGAAAAAAGTGATAAAAGTACAGATAGCCCTCGACTTACAACAGTTCGCTAGTGACTGTTTGAAGTTACAATAGCACTGAAAAAAGTGTCCCCCAAGCCACAGCTGAGCAAGACTCCTGCCTGCACACTTGACAGCGCTCTTCCTCCTGTTTGAGGTTTTCATTGTTATGAGCATTTCTGTTGAGGATTGGCAGCAGGGGTGGGGTGGGAGGGTGTTTGGCTTTTATTCCCCCCGTCTGCAGGGTGGTTGTAGCAGGTTTTGGTCACTTCACATGACCCTGGGACATTATGACCGTCATAAAAATGAATCAGTTGCCAAGCATCTGAATGTAAATCACAAGACCCTGGAGATGCTGCAACATTCCAGCTGATCGGCGCTTCTTCTGGGCTCAGCAGAAGTGCCAGGATCACCGCTGCTTTCCAGCTGATTGGTGCTTCTTCAGGGCTCAGCAGAAGCACCAGGATCAACGCCGAGCTCCAGCTGGAGCCTGGCGCTGATCCTGGTGCTTCCACTGAGCCCTGACAGCCCTGAAGAAGCGTCGATCAGCTGGAAAGCGGCACTGATCTTGGCACTTCCGCTGAGCCCTGACAGCCCTGCAGCTCAAGCCATCTTTCGCTCAGGCTTGTGCGGTGCTGCCACCGGTTCCGCTCATTCTCCTCCCTGCTACCACTTTTCTAGGATGGTCACGTATCACCTGCCAGGTGCCAATGTACCACAGGTGGTACCCGTACCACTGGTTGAAAAGCCCTGCTGTATTCTACATGCTATACAACAAAAAGACTGCATTCCACATAATAATTATATACCATATTTAGAGGTTTATTTGTTTTTGATGTTATTTTCATTAAGATTTATTTTTATAGTAAGATTTGCTATTAAGTTTTCTTTCTCATTTTTGTTTTTTATATATTATTGTTAAGCTGAATCAATCCACTGCAGGATGAAGGTTTCTTCCTTGAAGGATATAGACAGTAATCCACATGCTAGTCCATTGTGGATTGGGAGATAGATATTTATCAATTTACCAGTCTAGGACTAAATGTGAGTGACTGGCCCAAGGTCACATAGTCAGTTTCATCATAGTAGTTCTCTTCTATACATTGTAGTATACAACTAATAAATCCTGAAGATCAAAAGAGCCATTCCTAACAACATCTAATCAGAAAGTTGAATTCAACTGCCTTTGTCTATTGTCTCTGCAGAGAATTCTAGACATGGTCTGAAATCTAAACCGGGGCTTTTCAACCTTTTCACAGATTGTACCACTTTTAGGACGTGACAATATTTGAGTACCACCAGTGCTTAGCAAGGTATTAAAAACTTGATGACTAAAAAAAAAGGGGGGGATTTTGGGTTTTACTGATTAGATTCATTTGTTGTTATAGAAATGGCTAGTTTATAATATTATGGAAAAGTAAAAAGTTGAGGTTCAATGTTAATGCTTCCTTCTACTGCAACAGAGGAAGTCTGTTCTTTTTCCCTTCTCCCTCACTTTCCCCCCCTTTTTCCTCCCCACTGTGTCCTACTATTTGCTTTTGTATTTTTATATTTTATGCTATAATCTAATAAAATATTACAAACTGTAGAAAAAAAGAAAAAAGTACCAGTTTTAATTTCTTTGGTGGCTGTTCCTTTGCTGAATTACTTTCCCTTTGCACTGACAAATGTATGATGAATTTATCCATGTTTATTAATATGCACCACTACCAGCTAGTTCAGGGATCTTCAAACTTGGCACTTTTAAGACTTGTGGACTTCAACTCCCAGAATTCCTCAGCCCTCATGGCTGGTTGAGGAATTCTGGGAGTTGAAGTCCACAGGTCTTAAAGTTGCTAAGTTTGTAGACTTCTGAGCTAGCTGGTCGGCCCTTCTTCCTCTCTCCCTTCTGAGCTCTTCCATAGTGTAGTAAGAATGCACCCCCCAATCCCTTCCCTGTACCCTTAAAGACACAGGAATCAAGTGCAAAGCAAGAAACACAAACTCCAGTTTTTTTTTCTCTTTAAGCTGCCTCAGGCTGTCATATGTCACAATGTTGCAATTCTAGACTGAAAGGCTCTGGCAATTGTGAAAAGCTTTAGCTTTAAATTAAGCCTGTTTACCTTCAAAGAAAACTTTCTAAAAGCCATAGACAGACTCAGTTAAAGGGGGTAAAACTAATTACATTTGTTTAAAGGGATTAAACCTTTCCTGTTATCTTTTTTTCTCTTCCCCCCCAAACCACCTCCTTGTATAGCCTCTCCTCTCCCCCCCTTTTTCTTCAGTTCACCTCCAACTCCCAGCTGCTTCTGGAAATGCCAATCAGCTGGAGCCCTGCCGGCTCCTGGGGCTTCTGCCTAGGCCAGGGGTAGGCAAGCTCGGCTCTTTTATGACTCATGGACTTCAACTCCCAGAATTCCTGAGTCAGCATAGCTGCTGACTCAGTTTTATATCTGCATGGATTGAAGTCCATGCAGAGGTAAAACCATCAGAAAGTTGAAGCCAGAGCAATCAAGAAGACAAAGAGAAAATCTGCATGCCCCACCCAAACTCTAGGTGTCATTAGCCCCATCACCTGGGAAGCAGGATATGATAATAGGATTAAACCACAGATATCAAGGCCTAGAAAAACACTCAGAAATATCCTCAAAGTTCATGCCACAGGAACAGGAAACTATTCCAAACAGGGCTAGAGGGGGTATAAAAACCTTCTACCCATGTGCTCAGTCTCTTTCTTCTCCTCTGCTCCTTCTTGCAAGGACCATCTTTCTTCTGCAATAAACTGTAACTTTCTTCCCAAAGCAGTCGCCATGTTTGCTTATTTATTCCCGGCTTGGATGAACCAGGATGAAGACTTACTTCTATCATTATCTATAGGGTGCCAGCCTTAAAGGGCGAAGTCTTTATCTTATGTGTGTCAGCTTTGCTGGGTGAATTGCTTATGTAATCAAAGTAGCTATAAAAATAAGGTATTTCTGCTATTTGGGGCTTTTTGTCTCTTTGAAGAGCAGCCCCTTCTTTGTTCAGCTGAATAAAAAACGTAAAGCTTGAAGGCAAGCTGGTTTCCTGTATTTTTTAAGCAAAACCTCAGAACCTGCCTATCATGACAAAAACTAGTTTCTCGAGGTAAAGTTAATGCAACTAAAATACTAAGGATACACATTTTTCTTAGCTATCTCCCCAGTATTTTGATTCAAGATAATCAAAATTGCAGATTGTTCATGAATGAGGGTCATCTTACAAAAACAAAACAAATAAACAAAAATATCCTGTACTGGAAAGATGTACAGCTGATTTGCAGCAAAGGATTGCTGGTATTTGTTATTTGTTAACATTGGAATTAGGTCTTATAGTGATAAATATTTCATTATAATTGCTCAATGGTTTTGCAATGATGATTTGGGATCTGAATCTAACAAACCTAGTTAGTAAATTGGCAACGTCTTCAGCCTCCATACTCAATGTAACAATTATTTTTGTTGAAGGACTTTTAGAAATCTATAGTTGATTTGCAGAAACAATTGGAGATAATGGTATTAAACATGTAAATGTTTTTGAAAATAACTAAAGCCATAAGAGACAAGTGTTGTGCTTTCTCGACTGCCAGCGGATCCGGCAGCCGAGTCAGGTGAATCGGATGAGGGGGAAGGGCTGTCTGGGTTCACATGGAAGTCTGCAGAAGGTTCTGAGGAGCAAGAAGACTCAGAGCCAAATGCAGAGCTGGGCCCATTTGCTCACACTAAGGCAGAAAAACAGCTGTGTTGGCCTGAATTGAGCAAGAGGAACAGCTGGGGTCTGTCCAGATGCACGTATGCACAGAAAGGAGAGGCATGCAGGACAACGGAGAGTGCTGGGGCAGCTTTCCAGGAAAAGTAAGAGACTCTAAGAAGCCACGCCCTGATTGGACTTGGACTATAAAGAGGTGTGGGAGGCGCCAGTTGCCACAGGCAACTGTTCATGCTTTGTTATCTTGTTTCTCTGTCGGATTTCTTTTGCCAGGACTCTTTGCCAATTATCCAGGTTTGTTGGATTTCTTTGTGTTTGGTTTGAATTGTTAATTGAGCCTTGCTGCCGAGAACTCAAGAGACTTTGTACTTATCTCAGCCAAGTGAGAGCAGAGACTGCTACTGTTTGTTTTACATCTAAGGACTGGTTACCTGGAGTTTATTCCATAAATGCCTTGTTAAAATAAAAAGGGGTTATTTTCTCATGAGTCCTGCCTTGCTCATGCCTTGCTAACTGAAAAGGGGTTTTCCTCACGAGTAAGCTGTTGAGTAGCACTGGGTCAAAACAACAATAAATGTGAATCCTAAGCTAACCCCTACTTTTGAACATGAAATCCACTAAGACTTTGAACAATGCTATTTTAATTTAAACTTTGTTAAATTTGTTTAATTCATAATGTCATGTGTATTGGGACTTGAAAAGTATGTTGCTTTCTGCTCTGTGCTCTAAGCAACTTAAACAAGTTTTTTCCCCCCTTAAATTTAGGATGATTTTCTATTACAATATTTATTAACGCATAACTGATAAAATTATTGCTCCACTGTGGAATGTCCAGATCTGAAACCAGCCTAATGAGGCAGCAACATTTTCTTGAATAGAAATTAATATTAGTGTGTATAATTTGCTGATAATGAGTGAAAAGTTAATGTTGCCTTGACAGACTTAAGGGCAACCTTTGATTCAGTAACTTGTAAAACTCTAGAGGAAATTAACTGCCATTTCGATGTCTGGTGTGTCCTTAATTGTAGTATTACCCTGTGGTAGTACAAATGCCCAGAGTTGTTTGCTATGAGATTGGTGGCAAATAAATTCAACAAATAAACTGTACCATTCAATTTATAGGTAACCACCTGGGACTTAACTCATCTCTATTTACAAAGGTATAAAACAAGATTGTATCCTTTCTCCATTACAGGTGGCTGTTGTTTAATGACCATTCAGCAACCACTCAAACTTTCAGAGGTACTGAACACGTAGTACTTACGACTTGTCCTCAGACCATTGCAGCATCCGAAGATCATATAACCACCATTTGCAACCTTCTTTTACAGCTTCTGCAAGCAGTCAGCAGGGAAGCCAGCACTTGGTCACAAATGGCAACCACGTGATGGCCTTCTTTAATGACCCAGTGATTCACTTGATGGCAACTGGAAATGCCAGAATTTCTGTCACTAAGCGGTGCAGTCATATGAGTTTGCACTTTAGAATTGTGTCACTCAGTGATAGAAATTCTGGTCCCAGCTACCATCATTGAGGACTACCACTTTTACATTAATTTTTACATTCAACTTGATGGACTGGTTGAAGTCTACCTTAAGGGTGACCTTAATTAACAGTGATGTGGCATATTCCAGCCTTTCTTTGCTGGCATACTCTGCTTATGTTCTTGATAAATGCTGGCTGACTTCAGACAGAGAATTTGGGGCTTGTACATACAATTGACAGAGCCAGTATATTTTTCATCTTTTCTGCAGTATTATTGCAACTCTTCCTCACCAACTTTCCCTACATATTTCTTCAATATTTTACAAGTTTTTCACAGACAACCTTTTACCCTGGCACAAATTGGGGTGCCATTCATCAGGATGACAATCGATAGATATGTCAACCTTCCATATGAAAACTGTACATGTTCTTAGATTCAGAAATTAAATCTGTATCTTACAGTATATGCTATCAAAGTGTCCGTTATATGTTCAATGATAAATGAAATCCAAAAAATATTAATAGATTATCAAAATAATTGCAAGTTAAGAATTGAAACTTTGTTTTAAAATGATTTATTTTTAACTGTTCATTGGTAGGTGTGTGGATATTTCAAAAGGTTATGATTTAGAAACAAAACATTCAGTATGAAAGACCAATCTAAATGAAGAATATAAGTGGTAGAAACAAACATTTAATGTTCAAGGTGGTGTTCTGCAATAACATTGATTATGAAAATTACATTCAACATTAATTACATCTTTATACAGCACCTATTTACCTTAATACTCCACTCTCCTTTGCCAATCATTTTAAATATGTAATTACATCCCCCGTTTCTTTTTGTCATAAATTATTGCCTTAGATCAGGGGTGTCAAACTGCTGGCCCGCGGGCCGGACGCGTCATCTGGAAGCTGCGCCCACCCCATTGCCGGCAATGGCAAACCGTCCTGATACGTTGCGCAACAACACTTGACATCACGAGTTTGACATGTCTGCCTTAGATACTCAGTTATCAATCATTTTAAAATAGTATCAAATCAAAACTTCATCTATATTATGATTACTTGGAAAACAAACATTTCAATAGTGCTATTTCCCAAACCAGACAATATTAATTTCAAATTTTGAAAAAAAAATCCTGCCTTTATTATTTTTACATATAACTCAAAGCAGCGAACGTATCCAACACATAACCTTTCTCATTTTATTTTCCCCACAACAGCAACCCTGTGAGGTGGGTTGGGCTGAGAGTGAGTGACTGGCCCAAGGTCACCCAGCTGGCTTTCATGGCTAAGGCGGAATTATAATTCATAGTTTCCAGCTTTTTAGCCTGATGGTTTAACCACTAGACCAAACTGGCTCTGTTTGCTATCAATCTCACATTGCTGTGTAGCTACAAGTTGTGCACAGTAAATCTACTGAAATATTATAGAGATCCAACGATTGTTAATCCAACTGGTCAGGTACATTTTCAATTAATTGAAATACATTTTGTTACAGGATTTGGGAAAATGGGCCCTGAAGAAACAAAGGCAATATATTGTTTGCAAGACTGAATGATGTTCAACAATGTAGCAGCAAATGACCTCCTGCAGGCATCAAGCATCAATATATCTTATAGAGAAGGTGAACTACCGTAATAAGCAATTAAGGGCATTATAAATGACACTGAAAGTTACAATAAAGTCATAAATACAGCCCCTGAGATAAGTTCAAAGTGGATGGAGGAGAAAAGAAAACAGAAGCGAGGAAAAAAAAGAAAGTTTAGTGGTGGACGTAATGGAAGAGTAAGTTACAATGTATTTAGGATACTAAACTTCAAATTTAGAGGATTAAATTAGATCTGGGAATTATATGTATTGTAAAACAGCTAATATTAGCTGCACTTCCTCAGAATAAACAAAGAGCAAGGGACATGTGAGATTCTCCTGTGACACAACTAGCACTGCAAATAAAGACTGTCTATTTTCCCTGAGAGCTAGCAACCTTGTCAAAGATTTTGGAAATGTTTAAATTTCCACATAACAGGAAACACACAGTATTATACAGCAGTATCTATTATACAGCAGAACATATATCTTTGATCAAAAACATTTAGAAAGGCATAAGTATACATTCATAATGATAAAGAAAGTTTAAAGTATATTTAAGTTTACAAAACACATAAATAATTTACAATATTAAAATAAGTACATCTTTACATCATACATCAGGTGTTTATGATCTAATTGGGCATTTAACGAGAAGCAAAACTAATTAAATGAAAAATGTGCCATTTTTTGACATTTAACAAATTCAACAAAGGTTTAACTAAATGGGACACAGAAATGTTCACATTGGTGCTGTTTTTTGCCCAGTGTATATTACTTGAGAAACTCAAAGTGCTAATCATCACAGATGGAGAAAGAAGGACAGTCACATAAAAAAATCTGAACTTAAAAAAGTACAACATTAAATGCATTTAAAGAACAGAGTAGTAGTTTTTGAATATACACATTTTTTGCTTTGTTATCTATGTTTTTCTGTTTCTAGCTACTTGTGTGGCATCTTTGATCTTCTTATCATGATCTTCTGCTCATGTATTACAAAGCTTGTGCAAAAACCTAGCTGGAACAAAAGCCACTATCTTTCAAAAAGCATCTTTAACTATAAAACTATTTGCTTCCAGTCTTATACAGGTAGTCTTCCACTTAACAACAGTTTGTTTAGTGACCATTCAAAGTTACGATGATACTGAAAAAAGTGACTTATGACTGTTTTTCACACTGACAACCATTGCAGCCTCCCCACGTTCACATGATCAAATTTCAGACACTTGGCAACTCACATTTATGACGTCGCAGTGTCCTGGGGTCATGTGATCCCCTTTTGCAACCTTCTGACAAGTAAAGTCAATGGGGAAGCCAGATTCACTTAATAGCTATGTTACCCACTTAACAACTGCATGATTCACTTAATAATGGAGGCAAGAAAGGTTGTAAAATGGGGCAAAATTAACAAATGTCTCGTTTAGCAACAGAAATTTTAGGCTCAATTGAGGTCGTAAGTCAATGACTACCTCTACAATACTTTCAGTAAATGTACATTTTTGCCCAAGAATGTGTCAGCAAAACTGTGAACAGGTTTGGAAAGTAGGTACTTACAATGCAGCATAGTAATCCATACATACTAAACATATATACATGTCTTTAGGAACTATACATTTTTTAGACATACTTTTACATTCTTATTGGCCTATTTCGATTAAGTACCATACAGCAAACTGTAAAAGGCAACAATGGCTTTAATTTAGTTAAAACTTCGAAGTAAAAAAATCATTTTCTAGTTTTAGAATGGTTATTCATAAATTTGATGGAAACATAAAGACAAATCTTAAAAATATTTACTGAAAAAGCAAGTGTCATTGGGTTTGGTGAAACCTACTTGCTACCAAATTTGTTTTTGCTTATAATCATAGGCCTAACACTGAAGTGGAAATGATCATGCCAATGTGGGGTTGCAATAGGATAGAGGGGACTTCAGCCTTCCACAGGCTATGAGTCAACCACCTATAGAGAGTAAGGCATCTGCCTTATTATGCATGATCTGTTACCTAGGCAAAAGGACTTGAAGCATTCATTATTAAGGCCAGAATAAGACAATGTTCTGAAGCACCTCAGGCAAACTAATCTAACTGGCAAGATTCTGCCATTATAGCTAATCTCAATAAAAATAGGAAGTTTCACTATTCTGTGGAATTGATTTTCTGCTTTGGTCCACCTAGAGGGCTGATCAATATTGCAAATGTGTGGACTATTACTTTGGGGTTAGAAAAACGTGAGTAATGTAAACTATGCTAATTTGTTTTAGTAAGTTGCTATGCAGAAGTTGTTTAGAGCAGAATTAAAATTAGAACAATTTATCTTTTGAGAAATGTAGAATGTTGTATTTCCTGGTAGAAGGGAATTTCTTTTTACATTGAAAGTCAACAAAACTGCATTCATAAACAAGCATCTCAATTAAATGATTATTTTAATTGAAAAATAATGATTCTTCATTTTAACAAGCTAATTTGGTAAAGCAATGGAAAGTTGCATATTGCTTCAAGCATTTCACATTTTAGCAAAATGAAACTTGATGGTTATAAGAACCAAACAGATGTTTTACAATGATTCATTTTCCATATTATCTATAAAATCACGTTCAACATATTCTTCCAGTAGTTTCAAAATTCTTGTTCCACTGGTGTTGGGATAGGTGTTTTTAAAAGACTTGGAGTTGTGTGTGCTTAGTAATCTGCCACCTTGAGTTTTAAAAGCAGAATTTAATGTATTAAAGAATGGAATTAATTGTGTGATGTTTGATACAGAATGAAAATCCAAAAGAGGAAAGTCACAATTTTTTGTTGCTTCATCACTTATATTTTGTTCCTTGAAAAAAATAAAATAAAAAATGAATTGTTAATATGCATTTGCATGAATGTATTTAATATCAACTGTGATATATATATTATTTTTTGCTTGAACATAGACATTTTCAACTTAGTCTATTCTATAAATTATAGATAATATTTTCCATATTTTTGAGCACTCAAAATATTGTAGGATGACAGCTCAGACAATTTACAAGCAAGGCTCTAGAAGCATAGCCAGATATTCTGGGACTTACAATTTCATAACCACAGGAAGAACCAAGCTGGGAAGTAAGAATGAAGTTGGATAAACCACATTCAACCTGAGATAACAATCACATCTAATTTGTGAGCTATCTGTGTGCATCAGGCCCTCAACAACTTGAGATAGATATGTAGACATGTTAAATACATTTCCACCAGTAATAGCTAAACAACCTTTAGAAAATAAAATAGAATAAAATAAAAAACAGTATTTTCTGACTCTGTCTGGTTAAAACATTATCCAAAGTAGCACAATCCATATTTTCTTGAATATAAACTCGGGTTGCATATATTTATTTTGCATTAAGTATGAATAACTTTGCTTATTTTACATGAATTGGGCATGCACCACATTAACTGTATCATCTACTAATCAATTAACTTGAATTGGGTCCTATAGAAGGATTACTAGACTATGCCTTCCCAAATATATACAAATATTGAGCAATGTTGCTGAATCGAAGCAGCTCTGTTCAATACATGAGAATATTGTTCACACTGTCTTGGGTATATCTGAGCAGCATATTGATTTCAAAATATTATTTGATAAGAAAACTATGGCGTTTCAGGCAATAAAAGTTATTTGATAAAGATAGTACTTGCCCCATATTTTAGCTTCAATAAATCCATGATTCTAGCAACATGAGGCTTGCATTCCTGGTGATTTTCCATTACATCTGAAATCATGCTGCAACTCTCCATGTCCACCTCTGGAACAAAGGCCCACTTATACCTAAAAACAGACATACTGTAAGGTACAAAATCTAACATAGCTTTATTTTTTGATCATATGGATTAACAGGAAAAATTATCCAGTTTTAAAACACTGGTTATCTCATTTGGGACACAGCACAGAATCTTTAAATCTAAATGCTCTTTAAATTTGTCTACATATGTTTGTTACTTTTGTCATTTTAGTCCTATAGGACTACATTTTTTGCCTTCGTTTTATAAACCAGAAATTCTACAAATGCTACAAACTTGAAGAAGAAAAAAAATACAACTTTATTTCCACATATATTGCTATATTATATATTTGTTATTTTTGATCTTAGGTGAATTCTCTTGCAATATAATCTGAATCTATAAATTTTATTTATATATATATTTAAGGTGCACATGTTTCACCAGATTCTGAAAGTGACAGAAAAATATTAGGTTGAATAAACTAATGAAGTGGCATAGCTATGCAGTAGAAAGAGAAGCGCAATCAGATCACACTGAGATAACCCTCAAATGCTCTACCATTTTGCCAAGAATAAAAATATAACACTTACATCTGAAACAACTGCATCTTGTCAGATGGAAAAGAAAGTGCCGTGTCTAAAAATTTACAGGCTGATAAATACAAGGTTAATTCATTCTGGTGTATGTCACCAAGGAACCCAGTACTGCCATTTGATGGTGCTTTCTGCCTGCTCATTTTCTTGTTGTTTCTGTAAGATCCATAAAAAAATATATCAAAGACTGCAGAACAAACCTGGTGACTTTTTTAAAAATGTGAAAACTAACTGAACAATTAATTAAACCCTTTCATACAAGAGTACAAATACAAATGCACCTGGAATTTTGAAAAGACAAACCGCTGAAACTTAAATTTACTGGAACTTAGCTAATATAGCTAAGACATTTCCATTTGAAAAATTACCATTTCTATTTTAAATTTAACATTTCTTTCTTTTCCAAACCAACCAACAAAATGGGTACAAATATATTTCAAGGGGGTTAGTAATAGAATTGTTCCACTAGTCCTAACTGCTGCATCTCAGCAACCTCTCAAAAAGATTCTTTGCAGGCAGAAAAGTGCCATTTAATATCCTGGGGAGAACCTTGAAGTCATTTTAAAGTCAGTGTTCCTGGATGAATATTCAAATGGTGAGCTGCCAATTATCAGGTGTTTAAATTAATAAATTACAAAAAAGGTAAACATTAAAATGTACATATAAAATAATAATTTACTGTACTTAGAAGTGCATGTATAAATATCTTCCTTTATTGGTGCAAAGTTTGGGAGAACTCTAAGAATAAGACCTAGAATGTGAAATGCTACCTGATACCAGGGCAGCCCATTTTTCTACCTGAGTCAGCTCTGCTTGCAAGAAGCTCTCGAACAAGATTTTTTCCCCATTACTTGATACCTCTATAGTCTAGATCCAGAAACTGAGCATTGGATATTGTTTTTGTGTGTGGTGTATTATTTGTCTGCATGGCTTGTATTCTACCACTTCTAAACTGTAGTTTAATTCTAAAATAACAGAACTATTTTCAATCATTATTAACTATTAAGATCAAATTGCTAAATTTACCTATTTTTTGTTAAGTTTATTGAAAAAAAAACTTACTTTGCTGGTTCAGCCATTAGAATTTCCTCTAACTGTAGAAATGTTTGAATCTAGATGATCAGAGAAATGGAGGAGAAAAGAGAAAAATGTATTAGTAAATATTTATTTCTTTAAAATATCACTCATTCTACTATTATTATCATTCTGCTATTAATTATTACTTACCAGTTCTGTCACCATGATTGGCCATAAAGAGGTTAGGTGTTGAGGGGAAATTCTCAATAAAAGTACCCTGAAAAAAAGAAACATCTGGGCAGCTACTGAAGAAGTGTGTCCAACACGTAGGTTGTCAGTCAATCGCTCTTAGAAAAAAAATTACAACAGAGAAAGAAAAAAAGAGGGCAAGTTAACAGACAGTGTAATCTATTTTATATGCTGTTGAATGTTCTTAACTCATGATGGCTTACAGGAAAATTATCCAGACTATTAAAAACTCAAGTATTAAAACTTAATACTTATAAAAATAATAATTTCTACCTAATTAAAACCATTAAGTGTACTGAATAGAAAAGTACTGAAATGTAAGTGGTTTGGTTACCATCATTCTGATTTATTAGTTAGTGTGTACCTCAACTTTCTTTTCAAACCAGCACTGAAACTTTTTAAAATCAAAACTCTTTCAGGCTAAGAGAAAGAAGGAATTGTGAATAGAACTGACAGTAAGTATGTCAACAAATAAATCAAATATATAAATCAAATTAATAAATAAATAAACAAAATTGATGTTGCCAGAAGAACCAGTTATAACTGAGCTTAGGGATTCAAATTGATAAACTTGATGAAGATGCAGAGTTATGTAAGCAAAACTAGAGCACCAGGGGCATAGTAATCCAGAGGAAGCAAAGATTACTTCAAAATGATGAGATGTGTACAAGGAAGTTATTCAAAATTTGTCTTTACATGCCCCTGTCTCATGAAGTTGTGTGAGTTATGGTTTTGTTTCATGATACATGTTTTGTCATTCCCACCCACATTTTGCCTGCCTACACCTGTCCAACAGAGTTCATTTTCTGTGTCTCAATGAAAAGCCCAGATGATGTCATTGTGTGACCAAGTGATACACAAACAAAAGTTGTAGTATTTATTGAGTAATGGCCATGATTCTACAATTTAACTAACATAATGTTAAGTCAGTAGTGAATTGAATGTAGTTAGCCCATCCTAGAACTGCAAATATAAATTATCTTCCTAACCCTAACATTGGATAGAAGCCTGTCCTTTTTATTTATGGAGAACAATGAATATATCTGTGTATTTGTGTGAGTAAAGTAGAATCTTGATTTGATATACAGTGAGGGAAAAATTATTTAATCCCTTGCTGATTTTGCCCACTGACAAAGAAATGATCAGTCTATAATTTTAATGGTAGGTTTATTTTAACTGTGAGAGTTAAAATAACAATAAAAAAATCCAGAAAAACGCATTTCAAAAAAGTTATAAATTGATTTGCATTTTAATGAGTGAAATAAGTATTTGATCCTCTATCAATCAGCAATATTTCTGCCTCCCAGGTGTCTTTTATACAGGTAAAGAGCTGAGATTAGGAGCACTCTCTTAAAGGGAGTGCTCCTAATCTCAGTTTGTTACCTGTATAAAAGACATCTGTCTACAGAAGCAATCAATCAGTCAATCAGATTCCAAACTCTCCACCATGGCAAAGACCAAAGAGCTGGAATGGGCTACGAGACTATTGCCAAGCAGCTTGGTCAGAAGGTGACAACAGCTGGTGTGATTATTCGCAAATGGAAGAAACACAAAATAACTGTCAACCTCCCTCGGTTTAGGGCTCCATGCAAGATCTCACCTCGTGGAGTTTCAATGATCATGAGAACGGTGAGGACTACATGGGAGGATTTTGTCAATGATTTCAAGGCAGCTGGGACCATAGTCACCAAGAAAACAATTGGTAACACACTACACCATAAAGGACTGAAATCCTGCAGCGCCCGCAAGGTCCCCCTGCTCAAGAAAGCACATGTACAGGCCCGTCTGAAGTTTGCCAAAGAACATCTGAATGATTCAGAGGAGAACTGGGTGAAAGTGTTGTAGTCAGATGAGACTAAAATCAAGCTCTTTGGCATCAACTCAACTTGCCGTGTTTGGAGGAGAAGGAATGCTGCCTATGACCCCAAGAACACCATCCCCACCATCAAACATGGAGGTGGAAATATTATGCTTTGGGGATGTTTTTCTGCTAAGGGGACAGGACAACTTCACTGCATCAAAGGGATGAGAGACAGGGCCATGTACCGTCAAATCTTGGGTGAGAACCTCCTTCCCTAGCCAGGGCATTGAAAATGGGTCGTGGATGGGTATTCCAGCATGGCAATGACCCAAAACACACAACCAAGGCAACAAAGGAGTGGCTCAGAAAGAAGCACATTAAGGTCCTGGAGTGGCCTAGCCAGTCTCCAGACCTTAATCCCATAGAAAAACTTTGGAGGGAACTGAAGGTTCGAACTGCCAAACGTGAGTTTCGAAAACTTAATGACTTGGAGAGGATCTGCAAAGAGGAGTGGGACAAAATCCCTCCTGAGATGTGAGCAAACCTGGTGGCCAACTACAAGAAATGTCTGACCTCTGTGATTGCCAACAAGGGTTTTGCCACCAAGTACTAAGTCATGTTTTGTGAAAGTCATGTTTTGTCAAATACTTATTTCACTCATTAAAATGCAAATCAATTTATAACTTTAGTGGATTTTGAATCTGGGGATAATATTACATTTTTTGATAATTCCTATTTACAAGACATGCTGCCTTACCATGATGGCTAGGATAATGTGAGTCAAAACTACATTATCAAAAAGCATCAAGTTGGAATGTATGCTTGAATTAGTTATTAAAATAATGAATGTGTGTCTGCACACTTCCACACTTCCACTGCCATATATACAAAAATTGTTGCTTATAGACTTTTTTAACTTCATTATAAAATTATTTTATCCCTTTTAGTTAATATTATAAGTTATATCACATCCTTTATCTATAACATAAACAAATTATCACTCACCTTGTATCAAAGGAAGATAAAGATGATATTGATCAATTTCACCACTGAAAACAGCAAAGGCCTGACGCTTTAACAACATTGCCTTTTGTTCAAAACTTGGAAAAAGTTTTAAGGAACTACTCTGCATATCTACAATTAAGAAAATGGATGTTAATATATCTATCTCAAGAATTGTCTTAGCAGGTACAAGGATCAAAATTATAATAGAAACATATGAATAATGTGGTACTAAACTGCCCTTTATATGCTACCTATCCTCTTGAGCTACCTGCTTACATCTTATAGTAAACTGTCAGACCAACTAAAGCTAGTGTTTACAAATCAGCTATTATGACATCAATCTACTGACATTTACAGAACTTCAAATATTTTTAACTGATGAACCAGAAAAGTAGGATTCTTTTTCTCTAAACTTAACAATATAACTGAAATATTTCTAGCTATTGCTACTGCAGTCACTGTGTATACCCAATGAGTTGTTTGTACTAATCTTTTATAGTTAGAGTCCTAACTAGGAAGTTTAACTCTTTCAATGTCTTAAAATGCATGTTGTCCAGGCTATTAACTTTATTCGTGCTTTATATTGTTAGTGGCATTTAGTTTTCAACTTTTTCTGAATGTAAATTGACAAAAACTTTGGCATTAGAATTATATAAAATCTACTAAATGAACAAATAAATAGCTTTCTTGATTTTTCCATTCTCTATTTGTATTCTATATTTTCTAGCAGTTAGCTCAGTAACAATTATGAGAAAATGCTTACTCATCAAATCTTTAAACATAGTTTTTTCATGTGTAAGTAGGTGATCGATAATGGTTCGCCAGCTGGAAAAAAAAGTAAAGTTTGGTGTAATTGAAATGGAAGCCATGTATCATTTTTTTGTTAAACAAGTGTAAAGAAGGATGACACTTACCCCATGAAAATTCTGCAAATATGTTGCATAGTGGGTCTATGAAACCTGGTGCATATGCTTTTCATTTATGACAAGTCATAAGAGCTTAAGATAAGTCATAAGATGACTCAGGTTTATAACTGATGTTCTATAAAGTTGATTTCTTTTTTTGAAATATTATTTTAATTACTATTTAGAGGATGGTAATTATATTTCCTTTTTGCAGCAAAATCATCCAAGATTCTTGTGGCACATTAAAGACTAATATGTTTCTCATAGAACACTCTTTTGTGCATTATAATCCACAAATTTATGCTATAATAAAGGTGTTCAATTTCAGGTGCCACAAGAATTCTATTTAAAGTTACATATTGAATTTCTTTAAAATCATGGTTCAGAAAAAAAAAGAATGAAAATCGTATTAAGATGTTTTTCTTTGCACAGTGATGTCATATTCATTTAATTCCTTTAATGAAGGCCAATGAATTTTAACTAACTGGCACTGATTCCAAGTGCACCTTAAAATTACAACTGAACTATAACCTGTTGCAATTTGCCAATTAGTTCAGTCAAAAACATGTCACACACTTTTAAATATATATCTTACTGAATGCATGAAGTATCCATCTGAAAAAAGGCAGGATCCATAAATAGGTCTAAAACATCTTTCTTCCATGCTCGTTTGGTATAGGCGTAGCCACTTAAGGAACTTAACAACTGAGTACTAGCATGGAAACTAGGAAGATTATAGGCACTGTAAAGACACAGGAATAAAATGAGCAGATCACAAAAACATAGACAATTCTTACACAGCATATCTCCACATACTAAATTTTTCAGTGCTGATCAGATAGTATTCCCACTATACTATTATACTATACTTGATTTTCAATTTTTAGTAATACATCATGCATGCAAATAGAAACCTAAATTAAACTAAATTGCAATGACTTAAAATTCAGTTTAGTAGTATATTACAGAGTAACATTACTGGAATGGTTTAAGCCGTGTTGTGAGGAATAGGACTGATTATATAACTGGGCTGAAGGAAATTGCCATAGGAGGTGGTAGATACTTGATGTTATAAAAGAATGCCAATTTTATTTATTATCAAGTACATTTTTAGTGTTAGACAAAGGAGGGATAGTCTTCTGCATGTCATAAGTGAAAGACAGTTG
>NW_015387926.1:245253-338935 GCF_001527695.2 Protobothrops mucrosquamatus | reverse complement strand
GTATATTCTTGCTTTGACAATATGCAGAACTGTCTGGTATTTATATAGTTAAACCAGCAACTGGGAAAGAGGGAGGAGCATAAGGATAGCCCGGGAGAAAGAAACCGGAAGTAAATCACATCTTCCAAGTTGATTGGAAGATGTGAACCATGACCCTACAATAAGGGAGTGGGAAATGCTTGGAATGTATATGCATAACGGAAGAGAAGCCAGACCTAAGCATTTCCACCATGCTGTACTGACGTCTCTGTAACCTTAATAAATGCTTTTAGGAAAAAATATGCCTGAAAGTCCTTTTAAGTGTTTCGTTAATCAGACACATGACAACTACATTTCATCAAACATTTAGCTTACCGGTAAATGTTATCTATATATTTAAAACTTGTCTTCCATACTTTGATTGTTAACTAATGCAATTTCTGGTTTACTTACCATGCAGATTATTTTCCACACTGGATTCTTCTAAAGAGATCTGAGACTGAGCTTTCACTTCCAGATTCCTGCTAAGCCAGCTTGTTTGTTCTAGAGAAGAAGCTGCAATGTTTCCCACTGCTTCCAATATTTTGTGAGTTACATCCTGAAAGGCAAACAGACTGTGAAAGAAAAGCAATCCACAGAAATAGATAATATGCAATGGTGAAAAAAACAACAACTTTTCCTTCCCTTGAATAGCCTGCTGTTCTTTTGTGGACTTCAGTATTGTTTGTTTGAGACAGTTATCTCAGAGGTGTGCATGTATTTATGACAGCTAGAGCCCACAGACTGCGTACAGATTTACTAAATTCTGAAAATTCCAGTTATTCATACAAATTAGACGTTGCCCAATTCTAGATGATTCTGGATAACTTAGGTTTAAAAAGTAAGAACAATGAAAAGAAAAAATAATAAACATTCAGAAGACTCTGAATTACAATAAAACAATCTACAACCATCCTTTTGCTTGAAGACAAGCAAAGACAAGTTTTAGATGACATTCTGAAATTGGGAACAATTCAATAAAGATTTTTTTTTTATGCAACTGTTTTAGCATTATAGCATGAGAGATTAATTATTGATCTTTCACACACTTTTAAGTTGCTTGCAAAATTTGTTGCATGGTTAGTAAATGACATACTATTTTACACATGTACACAGTTCCAAATCCAAATGCAGAGATTCAAAAGATGCTGCGGAGTACCTGCAAGTCTTTCTGATTCTTTTTATTCTCCTGGCTTGGAGTTCTTGTCACAAAGTCATTCAGAGTACTGCAGAAAAATAAACGAAACTCAGCAAAATGATCAATTGTGATTATTAGCCCATGTACCAAAGTGATTGCTACTGTCATACCTGAGAAGCAAAAAATGACCAGGTGGTGCTAAATTCAATTGCACAGATTCCTTAAACACACCTAATAATGACTGGAAGTTCTCCTGCAGGGCTGAAACTGGAAGCCTGAGAGTGGGAGGATTATATTTCAGTTAGAAAATATTGAAGGAAGTATACAGATTTACAGAAGAGGGTACTTTTAAAAAAACCCCTATGTTTACTTGTTATTGCTTTGAGTTACAAATAATGAATATGTATTTTTTTTTTTTTTTTTCATTAACTTATATGCCGCCCTTCTCCCCACGGGACTCAGGGCGGCTCACAGCATGTTAAAACAATATAAAACATTTCCCCTATAAAAGCCAATTAAAAACCAAATATTTATAGCTGTGTCTTATTAAAATCATTAAAATTGTATGTATGCATATGTATGTGTATTTTCAAAGCATTAAAGTACACAAGATTTCCCAGTGTTTCTTTTTAATATAACTGTTATGTAATTATGGCGATGATGACTAAGACTGGTGATTTGTTTTAAAAATGATCTTTTCTAGAATAACAGTCTAAGATGCTGCATTGCATTGTAATAAATCATAAGAAGAAATGTCATGGAGATTATATCTTAACACATTTGCAGCTATTTTAATTGAAATATTTGTCTGTCCTTGCACTATCAGGAATAAAAATTCTATAGGAGGGCATATACATGTCTTAATAGCTGAAATATGTGCAAGGAAGCCTATTTACCTTTGAATGAAAGCATTGCAGAAGTGAAGCACTGGGATATCCACTAGAGCAGATTTCTGGGAAAGAAAATATAGTACATTATATTACAGATAGTCCTCGACTTACGGCCATTTGCATAGTGACTGTTCAAAATTACAATGGCACTGAAAAAAGGGACTTATGACTATTTTTCACACTTATGACCATTGCAGCATCTCCATGGTCACTTGGCAACTGGCATGTATTTATGACAGCTGCACTGTCCCAGGATCATGTGATCAACATTTGTAATCTTCCCAGCTGGCTTCTGACGAGGAAAGTCAATAAGGGAAACCAGATTTGCTTAACCATGTGATTCAGTGAACAACTGCAGTGATTCCCTTAACAACTGTGGCAAAAGAGGTCATAAAATGGGGCAAAATCACTTAATAATTACCTTGGTTAGCAATAGAAATGTTTGGCTTAATTGTGCTTGTAAGTCGAGAACTATCTATATAAACGATCTGTATAAACACTAGCAGTTAACACTCAAAACCTTTTTAAGAAATGTAGCTTTTAATGAAAAAGCCTGCTTTCTCTGCCTGCATATAAAACCCAAGTAAATATTATTTCATCATTTTAAATGAGTTACACTGTTCCATTAAACATATTTCTACCTCTTCGCCTTTAATTTGAGAAGGTTTCTTTACAACTTCTTTTATTAGCTGCAGTATAATGTCAGTCTTCAGAGTGTTGAGAGCACAAACAAGGTCAACCAATATTAGCTGTGATGTATTAGCTTTAGGAGGCATCTGAAAGAAAAAAAATAAAAGACACTATTACTCATATATTTTTTAGAATTTACTATAGGAATGAGAAACATTCAACACGCACAAGCTGCATTAGACCTTCCCAGAAGTCCCATACATACAATTCTTGTGTTTGTGTCCATGAAGTCCTCCCCATAACCCACCTCAATCCCAGGAACTTCAGTTTGTTTGTTTGTTTGTTTGTTTATTTATTTATTTATTTATTAAATTTATATACCGCCCTATCTCCCTTGCGGGACTCAGGGCGGTGAACAGGCGATACTAAAAACCACAATAATAAATAAATAGTTTGTTTTAAAATCGAATTAAATAACAGGCCTGTTCTAAAAACACACCCGTAAAAAACCCCCCACTGAAACATAATCAAACTACGCCAGGCCGGNTTTATATAGTTAAACCAGCAACTGGGAAAGAGGGAGGAGCATAAGGATAGCCCGGGAGAAAGAAACCGGAAGTAAATCACATCTTCCAAGTTGATTGGAAGATGTGAACCATGACCCTACAATAAGGGAGTGGGAAATGCTTGGAATGTATATGCGTAACGGAAGAGAAGCCAGACCTAAGCATTTCCACCATGCTGTATTGACGTCTCTGTAACCTTAATAAATGCTTTTAGGAAAAAATATGCCTGAAAGTCCTTTTAAGTGTTTTGTTAATCAGACACATGACAACTACATTTCATCAAACATTTAGCTTACCGGTAAATGTTATCTATATATTTAAAACTTGTCTTCCATACTTTGATTGTTAACTAATGCAATTTCTGGTTTACTTACCATGCAGATTATTTTCCACATTGGATTCTTCTAAAGAGATCTGAGACTGAGCTTTCACTTCCAGATTCCTGCTAAGCCAGCTAGTTTGTTCTAGAGAAGAAGCTGCAATGTTTCCCACTGCTTCCAATATTTTGTGAGTTACATCCTGAAAGGCAAACAGACTGTGAAAGAAAAGCAATCCACACAAATAGATAATATGCAATGGTGAAAAAAACAACAACTTTTCCTTCCCTTGAATAGCTTGCTGTTCTTTTGTGGACTTCAACATTGTTTGTTTGAGACAGTTGTCTCAGAAGTGTGCACGCTAGAGCCCACAGACTGCGTACAGATTTACTAAATTCTGAAAATTCCAGTTATTCATACAAATTAGACGTTGCCCTATTCTAGATGATTCTGGATAACTTAGGTTTAAAAAGTAAGAACAATGAAAAGAAAAAATAATAAACATTCAGAAGACTCTGAATTACAATAAAACAATCTACAACCATCCTTTTGCTTGAAGACAAGCAAAGACAAGTTTTAGATGACATTCTGAAATTGGGAACAATTCAATAAAGATTTTTTTTTATGCAACTGTTTTAGCATTATAGTTTAATCTCATCCATAGCATGAGAGATTAAGTATTGATCTTTCACACACTTTTAAGTTGCTTGCAACATTTGTTGCACGGTTAGTAAATGACATACTATTTTACACATGTACACAGTTCCAAATCCAAGTGCAGAGATTCAAAAGATGCTGCGGAGTACCTGCAAGTCTTTCTGATTCTTTTTATTCTCCTGGCTTGGAGTTCTTGTCACAAAGTCATTCAGAGTACTGCAGAAAAATAAACGAAACTCAGCAAAATGATCAATTGTGATTATTAGCCCATGTACCAAAGTGATTGCTACTGTCATACCTGAGAAGCAAAAAATGACCAGGTGGTGCTAAATTCAATTGCACAGATTCCTTAAACACACCTAATAATGACTGGAAGTTCTCCTGCAGGGCTGAAACTGGAAGCCTGAGAGAGGGAGGATTATATTTCAGTTAGAAAATATTGAAGGAAGTATACAGATTTACAGAAGAGGGTACTTTTTTAAAAAAACCTATGTTTACTTGTTATTGCTTTGAGTTACAAATAATGAATATGTATGTATGCATATGTATGTGTATTTTCAAAGCATTAAAGTACACAAGATTTGCCAGTGTTTTTTTTAATATAACTGTTACGTAATTATCGCTATGATAACTAGGACTGGTGATTTGTTTTAAAAATGATCTTTTCTAGAATAACAGTCTAAGTTGCTGCATTGCATTGTAATAAATCATAAGAAGAAATGTCATGGAGATTATATCTTAACACATTTGCAGCTATTTTAATTGAAATATTTGTCTGTCCTTGCACTATCAGGAATAAAAATTCTATAGGAGGGCATATACATGTCTTAATAGCTGAAATATGTGCAAGGAAGCCTATTTACCTTTGAATGAAAGCATTGCAGAAGTGAAGCACTGGGATATCCACTAGAGCAGATTTCTGGGAAAGAAAATATAGTACATTATATTACAGATAGTCCTCGACTTACGGCCATTTGCATAGTGACTGTTCAAAGTTACAATGGCACTGAAAAAAGGGACTTATGACTATTTTTCACACTTATGACCATTGCAGCATCTCCATGGTCACTTGGCAACTGGCATGTATTTATGACAGCTGCACTGTCCCAGGATCATGTGATCAACATTTGTAATCTTCCCAGCTGGCTTCTGACGAGGAAAGTCAATAAGGGAAACCAGATTTGCTTAACCATGTGATTCAGTGAACAACTGCAGTGATTCCCTTAACAACTGTGGCAAAAGAGGTCATAAAATGGGGCAAAATCACTTAATAATTACCTTGGTTAGCAATAGAAATGTTTGGCTTAATTGTGGTTGTAAGTCGAGAACTATCTGTATAAACGATCTGTATAAACAGTAGCAGTTAACACTCAAAACCTTTTTAAGAAATGTAGCTTTTAATGAAAAAGCCTGCTTTCTCTGCCTGCATAAAAAACCCAAGTAAATATTATTTCATCATTTTAAATGAGTTACACTGTTCCATTAAACATATTTCTACCTCTTCGCCTTTAATTTGAGAAGGTTTCTTTACAACTTCTTTTATTAGCTGCAGTATAATGTCAGTCTTCAGAGTGTTGAGAGCACAAACAAGGTCAACCAATATTAGCTGTGATGTATTAGCTTTAGGAGGCATCTGAAAGAAAAAAAATAAAAGACACTATTACTCATATATTTTTTAGAATTTACTATAGGAATGAGAAACATTCAACACGCACAAGCTGCATTAGACCTTCCCAGAAGTCCCATACATACAATTCTTGTGTTTGTGTCCATGAAGTCCTCCCCATAACCCACCTCAATCCCAGGAACTTCAGTTTAAAGGTGTTAATAGTAGTTTGCCAGAGAATAGTGGCTTGGAAGGAACATTTTTACATTTCAATTTCATATAACCTGTGACTTCCTAAAAGTAACAAATCAGATGAAACTGGTTCTACAGAGATGGAGTTTACTGGCATTTCTAACAGAAAGGAAGAAAGCATGATTAACACGTTTGCTTTATAATTTGGAGTGCTTTCATTTTCTTAATCATGGTTCTGAACAACTGGAGTAAATGAATACTCATTGATTAGAAAGATTAAAATATGCAAAGTACTTTTAATACTTAAAGCTAAAATTTACTAATGAGCACCTAGTAAATTACATAATTCATAATACAGTTGTATTATGACTATGCAGTTGACTATGCAGTTCCATGCATAGTCCCTGTTCATATGATAAAGCATGATTAACATTGTAAGCTGCTGAGAGTCTCCTTGTAGTGGGATGGGCGGCAAATTTAATAAATCAATAATAAATGATAAAGTGAATAGGAATGTTTTGTGTTGAAGGTTGGCTATTAGTGTGACAAAAGACAAAAGCAAGTGTAAAAACAAATACAAAATGTAATGAATAGTCAGCACTAAGCAGACATAAAAATGTCCCCTTGGTTGTTTAATGTCTTGAAATATAAAAGATATACTGGCTGAAAATATGAATATATGTGTACTTTTGTATGCAGCTGATGCTATGTTGTTGCTCAGAACTCAAAAGATTTGCAGTGAATTATATAATACAAGAAGAGGGCAGATCCAACATTAAACTTTCAAAACAAAATAAACTTGTATTTAATGAGAAAACTGGGATAGAGCAATTATTATAATATATTTAAATGGCAACAAACTACAACCAGTAAATGAATACTTCAATAATATTTCAGTAGAATTTACTAAAGATGAAAAAATGGATGAATACATTTTAAGACATTTAAGTAGTGACTGAAAGATGGTAGGCAGTATGCAAGGAACAAATGTTCATCACAACAACTGAAAATGTCTGCATATATATAAGTGTGCTTTTACCCACTTGATTATGTAGGAAACAGAATTGGATATGTCTGGAGAAACATAAACATTACTTGAATGGAGCACAAATGGGGCATTTAAGAAGCATGCAGGATAAAACAAAGACAGAATCAAGAATGAATAGCTGGCAGTGATTTCTTTGTAAAAGTAGTCCTCACTTAATGACTGCAATTGGAACTGGCAACTCTATCACTAAGTGATGTTGTCATTAAATGAAACATCATATAACTGTGCCAAACGTAAGATATCAGTTCTGCTGCAATTGCTAAGTAAACCATTGCAGGTTATGAAGTATGACATCACCTGACTGTGACTTACAACTTACTGCGGGCTTCTCCATTGATTTTGCTTGTTGGAAGCCAGTTGGGAAGCTCAAAAATGGCATCCGGGTGACCATGGGGATGCTACAACAGTCATACATTTGAAAACTGTTTTTAAAACTTTTTTTTTCAGTGCCATTTTAAGTTTGAAAAATTGTTAATCAGTTGTTAACTGAGCACTAGCTTTATATCAACACGGAACAAGTATCAAATTGCAAAAGAAATATAGGAAAGAAGAGTGAATAGGTTGAAAGAATGGAAAGACCAGATTCTGAAAAGAAGGGAGAAATTCAAAGAAACAAAGGCATTTTATAAAGCACTGTGTAGAAACAAGGATAATCTCTAAAGATAGAGAGAAATATGTTTGGTGTAAACTGCATTAACTTTGCATGTAATCAGTTTCTTTTGTTTGCTATTTGCTACACTTTTATATGCTTGGAATAACACTGCTTACCTCTAAAGGAATATATGTTTGTATGCATGAATGTAATAGGTCTAGCTTAACCTTGGCTGTGGAATGACCCACTGGACTTTTGCATTCTTTTACCTTTGTTTGATATTTATGAGGTCTTTTGCTGCTCCAAACTGCTGCTGTTGCAGCTATTAGTTGCACACCAAGTTGTCCAGTGAGGGGATTCAAGAAGTCTAGGATTTTATTCTTTAATATCTGTTTAAAAAAAATAAAAATGCTCTAATCATATTTTTGTTCCTTCGTAGACAAATGCTTGTTTGTATATTCCAGGGATTCTGACCCTGAACTGGATGAAATTGTGGTGAACAAAAGTATGGTTTAACTTTATGGCTGTTGAAAAAGTATCTGTTTACACGTAATTAATATTAGCAAAATAAAACTGGAAAAATTGAAACAATGGAAAATGTAATTGTTCGATTTTACACTAATGTTTTAAGTTTCAAAATGTAATCTTTTAGAAAAGCTGTTAATCACTTCCATGCTATCTGTAAAAAATTTCACATTAGAAAATATTATCACTTTATGCTCCAATCCCACCTATAGATTAAAGCTTAGAGAAATATTCATACTTTTGTTGCTTTGAAATAAATTGATGAACAGCCTTTTACGCCTAGGAAATCAGACGGTCTTTTTTGAGAATCTTCCTTTTTAATGACATTCCAGAGAAGAGACATGGTGTTAATGATTCGAGGAAACTCTTCCAAAATGGCATTCCTAGCATTTCTTAGACTTGTTGGATCAGCATTGAAAGGTGACTAGAACAAAATAATAATAATAATAATAATATAAAAAATGAGCAAAATTTTAATTAATTGATTGCATGTCTCAAAACTTTTGACACCAAATATAGAGACGTGTCCTTAAAATTTACGAAGTGATATCACTGATTATTTTGAGATGAATCAATATCCAAAGAAACAAACCTGCCTTAGATTTTCTTCACCATTCTTGCTCCCCCAAATCTTACTATAAGAATGATTTGGTTGCATACACATACCTTTCTGGTATGGTTTGGATGATCCAGAAGACAAAAATGGCCAATCGTTGTAAGTCCTTCCAAAAGGGTTAAAGGATAATCTGGTGTAATGTTCTCCCTTTTATAATTTATGCTTTAGGAAAGAAAGTTACAATAAGTAACTGTCTATTAGCCATACATTTTTATTCACTCTTTTTTTCGGAGAGAATATGTGCTATGGCTATTTAGCCAAGAATCATTTATCTATAAAAACAAACATATAACTAAAAGTTTTCCCTAAAAAGTTGGGGGCAGGGGAAAGCAAAAGCAGAATGTTCTGTAGAGAAGAAATCTACCAAAGATAAAAGAAATGATATTTTTTTTCCTAATCTACATACTCCTTTTAATGGAACCACCTAATTCAGGAAAGGAAAGGAACTATGCAATAGTAAAGCATATGCTTTATAGCAGGGGTCCCCAACCCCTGGTCCATGGACCAGTACCAGGCCGCGGCATGCCAGCAACCGGGCCACACAAACAAGCAAAGCTCCATCTGCGAGATGCAGGCAGCACACAAAAAACCCATGAAAAAACCTCTCTCCAAGGAACCGATCCCTGGTGCCCAAAAGATTGGGGACCTCTGCTTTATAGGCCAAAGGCTCTCAATACCAAATTCCTGGTACCTCAAGTTTAACCATTAGCAAAAACTCTACATGAGCATTAATTGCCATTAGTCACCTTAAATGATAATGTGTTAGGACATATAATATTCCAAGAAAGTATACAAACATATTCCTACTTCTTATACTGTTCTTTTCTACAGAAAAAAACCCCAAGCACACTGCAGAATATTAACTTTTTACTTTGAAAATGTGGAGTATTTCATACCAGCAAAAGCCTAAAGTAGCAAAACATAGAGATAACAAGTAGGTATTCCCTACCTTGCTGACATTTTAGTTGACATCTTCAGCACTTCATGCTCATATTGGTTGACAAGCTCATCCAGATTCTTGCATATCTGTACAATAAAAGGGGCTACTGTCCATCCTAAAGATTTCCCAAAGTATGGCAAAGAGTACGTAACCAAGCCTACCCAAGATGGATGCATGCCATAGCCATATTCTGGCTGCAAGCCTCGAACTACTGCAGACACAAATAACCCCTGAGAAGTTATAGGGTGTGGATGCACATATTGCACAGCACTGATAGCTTCCTGAAAACTAAGAGCCCTCTGCCATTCCTTAGACAGGGCTGGCTGATTTTCCTGTTCCTCTTGAGTCTGCCCAAGATGGTGCTCCAACACTATTAGTACTTGCAGAAGTTTAATTAATTCAATTTGTAAAGGCTGTTCACTCCAAATCTGATCATGACCAAAGTTGATAAGACTTTCCTCAAGGATATAGTGCTCACTTAAACCATTAGCCTTATTAGCTAACATACATTCATAGCATTTCTGACTAACATACATAGAAGCAGAGAGAGAAAGAAGGACAAATTCTTGAATTTTGCATCTTCCAAGCAAGATGCGTATGAATTCTATATTCTTGTTTTCTGTTGATTTGGCCATTGTTGTCAGCTGAGTCACCATTCTGATCAATACTTCAACACTTTTCACTTGGACATCTCTATTGCCAAGCACATCTTTATGAGTCACTTTCAAATAACAGGGATAATAAGAACGCAGGAAACTTAAACATAGATACATTAACAATTCTATTAATAATGAATGGGGACACATTGTTGGTGACTGAATTTGAAGTTTGCCATAAAAGCTCTGTCCCACAAGTGATTCCTGGTGGCGAGCTAATAAATTGTAGATTAAATTCAAATGAGCTGTGGAACTTGTATCCATGCTTGTACTTGCTACAGCTTCAATAAACTCTTTAGGGTTTGTTTTAAGCACTCCTTCAAGCACAGAAAATGCATACAGAACCCTTTTTGAATCATATGGTTGTATGTATAAGAGAACATGTTTAAAGAGAGCTTCAGCCATCTCCTGTTTTTCTTTCTGTTGCTTTAGTAATCTAGATGTTATAAGTGCTTGAAGTTCCAAATCCATTTCATCATCACTTGAGAGAGATTCTGATGCCCGGGTTCTATCAGAATCGGTACGTACTAAGTTTATCACAGCACTTGATTTTGAACTATCAGCAGGGTAAACATTAGAAGAACCAGTATGCTTCATACTGTTTCTGCCATCTGTTGAGGCACTATTATTCTCCTCATGGTTCAGATCTTGCTGTTCAAGAGAAGGTGAAAATGATGAAGTATTATCACTGTCCACAGGCCCGGTACTGGTATCGGCAGATTCAGTGTGTTCACTCTCATCTTTGCCCATTTCTAGCAGTGATTCTGCATATAGAAAATGTTTGTTTACAGAGAGTTCATTTTTTAATAGAGATTTCTCTGGGTCTTTTTCAACTTCAGCCCATATAGCTTCTCTGTCCACAACTGTGAATTGGCTCAGTGGCAAAGTTTCTTCAGAATTGCTTTCACACAGATCTTGAGACTTCACTGATTCCTGAAAGACGGTTTTCTTTTTATACCATAGAGATATGTCTTCTAAAAAGAACATATAATTTAAAATAAGTATGTTTTATAAATACATGCACATACATACACAAACACTCATATAGCAGCAATCTTCTTCTTCTTCTTGTGCCATATCCGTTATCGGATGTTGGCGATCATGTTGGTGATCCTGTTTTTATCAGCAGCTGCACGAAAAAGTGCTGCTGAGTTTTGTCCAAACCAGTCCCTTAGATTTTGAAACAATGCAAAAGGAAAATACCATGCTAAAGAGGACAGAGACTGAAAACAGAATTACCACCATCATAATGCTTTTCATATATATAGTGTACACACACATACACAAACAGTTACTTGGTCAAATCTGAAATGTGTAATTGTAACTTTTTGAATTATTTCATGGGGTGAAGCTTATTATTAAGGACTTGCAGCACTTTCATTTCAAGAAAATTAAGGTGGTTTTTTTTTTTGCTCTCTTTAGGAAGAAAAAATACTAATGGTGACATGGGCAATGCTTTTTAAAAAATATAAATAATTTGTTTAAGTGAGGTTATCAGTACATATAGGAGACAAAATAAGCTATAACAGTCTATAAACCAAGGAATGGTGATAGCCATCAACTAAAATAACTTGAAAAAGCATTAAATTAGTTAGCATGATCTATAAGTAATATTATCTGTGCTTGTTAAATAAAATTCTAGTTCAAAGAAAACATCCCACTAAAATACATTAACTAATTGGCAGAGAGAAACAAAAGGAGAACTACTGTTTGTATTCTTCCCAGATGTATCTGAACGATCATCTTGGGAAAGAGACACTCTAGCTAGATAGTATCTTGGTCGGATCCAATATGAGTTTTCCTAAATATAATCTTACCTGCTGAGTTTTTCTGCTTGATACAGTGAAGGGAGACACGTTGTGTCTTGGGATGTAATAAAAGCAGAAGGGCAGGTTCAAGAATTCTTGTAACGTCGTTAAGGGAGAGTGCTCGTATTAACCAACCCTGTGCTGCAGCACTAATTGCTCCATCTGAATAATTCAGACTATCCAGGACAACAAACAGGGATCTACAGGAAAAAATAATAATAGAAGGCAGAACTATTGAAACAATGATAGTGTTCTGAGAAGACTACAACACAGAGTACAAAAACCCAATACTGTAATAATGAAATGAAAATAAACATCCTTGTGCAAATATGAGATTATATCAGTAGTGTATTTCCATTATACTGATTACACTAAATAAAGTTTTTTAAAATATACCAATGCAAAATAGTTATACCTATCAAAAGATCGGCTGTGGGATGTAGTTCTATTGCCCTGAATTTCTCTAGTCAAATGCCACAAGATGGAGAATCTGAACAGTGCTTCCAGTCTCATGCACTTGCAGGAAAGAAATCCAAAATAAAAGAAAAAAATAGTTAAATGTACTATATTTAAATACACATATTTCTATCATTCAAATCTGAAAACCTTTATAATAATTAAGGAACATGGAAATAATTTGCTGATATGGGAAGCAGTTCTTAGTAGCATTTATTATACTTATGTTTTTTTTCCTATATGTAGCTAAACAAATCAATATTTACAATTCCATAAAAAAATAAAATGGGAATTAATGTATTTTTAGAAAATGTCAAATTTAAAATGGCAGCAATAAAATGAGCAATTCTTCTTCAATCTTTGCCGATCACAAAAATGAGGCTTAGGAAAAAAATGTTATTAACATCAGGAATGATTGAGTGTATTATTTCTTCATTTTTGGACAATTTTTATAAGTAAACAATTTTAAACAGGTTTACGTTTTTGTGAACTATAGTTCACTTCATCAGATGCATGGAGTAGTTAAACTGACACAGGATTTAAACTGGGATGATGAGGTGGGAAAGAGAGGAAGGGAAAGATAAGCTGGTTATATAGATGCAGCTGATATGTGAGACAGATCACACATACCTTATCAATTAATAATGTAGTATGTTAAAAAGCCATTGTGCTAAGGCTTTTTGAAATAGCCTGATATGTGAGTTCAGCAATGTCTTACTTGGTTGTGGCATTAATGCTTCTTTTTTCCAAAATGTTACTTTGAGATCTGTGATACAATATCTTAGGGAGTTAAAATGCTCTAGTATTACTTTATCCTTGTTTTTCTGATGTCAAACTTCTAATTATTCTAATTCTTATGCTGTTTTGTTCATCACGTTTTCCACAACTATGTATATAATTATGATGTTGGAATTTCCCCAATACATAGCCCTATATTTAAGTATGTACCATCGTCTATAACAGTGGTATATAACTTGTTGTTGTTAGTTGCGAAGTCGTGTCCAACCCATCATGACCCCATGGACAACGTTCCTCCAGGCCTTCCTGTCCTCTATCATCTTCTGGAGTCCATTTAAGCTCACACCTACTGCTTCAGTGACTCCATCCAGCCACCTCATTCTCTGTTGTCCCATTCTTCTATTGCCCTCAATCTTTCCCAGCATTAGGCCCTTCTCCAGTGAGTCCTTCCTTCTCATTAGGTGGCCAAAGTACTTGCGTTTCAACTTCAGGATCTGGCCTTCTAAAGAGCAGTCAGGGTTGATCTCCTCTAGGACTGACCGGTTTGATCGCCTTGCAATCCAGGGGACTTGCAGGAGTCTTCTCCAGCACCATAGTTCAAAGGCCTCAATTCTTTTGTGCTCAGCCTAACTTAAGGACCTCAAAATATTGCTGAATTATAATTTTACATAACAGAAATAATAATTATTTATATGTCACGGAGAACTTTAACTATTTTGAAGTTTGACTTTGGCATACTGCTCAAGAAAAACTGTGAAGAGTTGATTTAGGTCAGGATTGCAAAATACTAAACCTTACTTTATCATGATCCAGTAATGCATGGCAGATAATATCTTCACAGATATTAGCAGATGGAGCTAGACAATGTAGACGGTAGAACAATTCTACACAAGTATTGTGATGCTCTCGTGTCTCTTTGTTTAGCTGATTCCAAAGCACTTGAGCAACTCTCTGTTGTAATTTAAAAAAAAAATCAAATTATCCATTTTAGGAAGATTTAACACAGGATACAGAAAGTTCTATATTAATGAAAAACATCTTGGTCTTAATGTTCATTAACTCTATATTAAATCGTATTACGATATATAATACATTATTTTTCCCCAATGGATATACAGAAGTTTGAATGCATTTCAGAATTAACATGGGAAGAAACAAGCTATTAACAACATTCTTTATGTACTTATTTTCTATTGAAGTTATTCACAGTTGCTTACTATCTGCAATCTTGGACACTACTGATTGTAGGTTATCTTGGATTGCATTATCACATGCTATTATTGTAAATTACTGTTTTCTCTCCATTTGTCTTTCTGCTCCTTCAACAACTTTAACACAGGGCCTTTAGTTCAGTGATTCTCAGTTATTTTTGACAAAACAGTGCCATGTTGGTCACCAATTCCTGGAAAACCTCTGTTCTCCACTCAGCCTCTCTCTTGTCCATATTCACTGCCAATCAACTAATTCATTGAAGCCTATACTAATACAAGCAACAACTTGAATACTAAAATACAGCTGACTTCATTAGCAAAGTTGCCCTGACTACCTTTACTGACTGAGTTAACATGTATTGTGCTAACTTGAATTGCAACCTTACATCTGTTACCTAAAAAAATAGCATAAATAAGAAATATGTCAACACAAATCTAAACTGGGCTGGAGAGACACTTAATCATAGCTCAGTACTCAACAGTTTTCTACTGAATTGGTTGCTGATCAAGTTTGTGATCAGAGTTGTTATTTATGCCATTGGTTTTGGATAGTAATTAGGGATTAAAATTTTGGTACAAAATGTCATTTTATAAGACCCTTAATGAAGGATGAGAAGGCATGTTGTAAGGCAACTATAAATGTGATACTATTTGCTAAACATGTGAGCAACCATGATATTAAAGGCAAAAAGAGTACTTGTTTAACTGGTTATCCCCACACCTGCTTAAATGGCTCTGTTATTTGTTGGCTTAGTTTAAGTAAGGAAAGTAACAAGAAATGCTATTGGTTATCTTCAAGTAATAATGACAATAACATGAGTTCTAAATGTTCCATTGTCTCATATGCACAAATGTCTTAAGTGGAAAAAAAAGCACAGCACCTGATAGAAATCAGTTTTTTCTGAAATTAGCTTTAGGATTCCAGGAGCAATAGGAGGAACTGTGACCATCTGCAGTCTTCCAAAGAAGGGGTTTTGCCCAGGAATTTTATATCGCTTAATTCTGTCTTCAATAACCAATGCCAGTGACTGGGAATGGTTGATCACTTCTAGCAGTACAGAAATGGCCAAATTCTGAATGTAGCAGTCATTAACACAGCAACATATTGTCATCAAGGATTTGAGCCACAAGGGAAAACTGGATTCATTGCCTCCTAATGAAAGTGATAAAGAGTTTGGTGCATTATTCAAATAATCATTAACTGGAGATTTGAAAAATATAAAAATGACATTCCCATATTGAATTGTGTTTGTTAAATTTATATTTTCCTGTGTATTACAGTATTTTAGTGTATATTCATCTATTACATCTCAGTATTTCTGTTTCGGAATGTATATAGATGACCTATTATTCCATCAGTTTTATGAATACTTTTTTTCCAAGTGGCAATTCAATATTCCAAATTTACTAAGAATGCTTAGTCTCTTTGAACTATTTGCTTACAAATATATGGTGGTTGAAATGCTCTGTTTCTGCAATTATTGAAAAGCATGCCAATAACTCTTAATTTTTCATTAACTTTACTTTGATGCTAATCCAGCTGGTACATTTTCTAATTTTACTAGTGGTGGCATTTTACCTGGTAATATGCTGATTAAATTATTCAACAAATTATTAAATTAAGCAACCCTTAATTGCTCTGGCAAGGGAAATACAGAAATACAGAAATATCAGCCACAAATGAGTATATAATTTTACTGACTAGTAGGATCCATTGTATTCAATGTGATACACTTGTTAATTTATAGATGTATAGATTTTAGGTTAGCATTTGTGAATATTTCCCTTCAAAATCTCCTTCTTTTGCATTCTTCTGCGATGTAAATTATCAGAATGCTAGAATGAGAATGTTCTTCTTACCAGACACTTGAAAGAGTGACAAATGCAACAGTTCAGACTCTTCTTCAGAAAGGTAGACCGGAAATGTAGTGCAATCCAGTAAGAGATAGCACAGAGCTGAAAAGGCCTCTCTGCAATCCTCTCGTGTGTCTCCCAAATCAAACATAACTGGATCAAAGTCCCACTCTTTCTCCTCTTTATCCCTTGGATTATCACATTCATCAGAAGGGGAGGAAGGCTTCAGCTCTTTCTGTTTAAAAGGTGATCCTCGTACAGTGAAGAAATCTGTTAGCATTCGCTTCAACTGAGGCACCACTATCTGCCTGGATTCATATGAGTGCCTTTTATCCCCAGAATTTATGGCAACTTGGTAATTATTCTCTTTGTTATTTTCTGGTCTGACATGGACTTTTGAAACATTGTCATTATTGGAATTCTGTAAATGTATCTCAAATATGTATTTACTGGCAAATTTTGCAACCAGTTCCTGGATATAGTGCAAAGTCATCTGCATGTTTCCACCCTTTTTCCAGACATCATCTTTGTCAGGGATTATCCTAGGTATCCTCAAATGCTGTAACAGTTCAGGAGATGAAGCACTAAGAGCAATGCCGCTGTCTTCAGATTTCATTGAAGGTAAAGGAATGTCTTCTTCATCTTCTAGCACTTTGGATTCTGAACTTATTTCCTGGCTGTCTTCCTTTACAGGACTCTGCAATATTGCAATGAATATGTCTAATGCATAAGTATATATTTATTTTTATATGACAGCAAAAGAAACCTTAAGTAAGAATAAATATATCCTTTAGAGTTAAGACGTATTAAAAGTTAATATTTATATGAGATACACATTTAAATTCTTGTTTAAATACTCAGTTGAACTTAGACAGGCAACCTTCAGTTCCAAAGCCCTAGATGGCCTTGGATTCCTTTCTGCAGCTGTCAGTGCTTCTGGGGACCATAACTGCCAAAATATGGGAATAGAGAGTTTTTTTGTCATTTTGAGGTAGAAAATGAATAAATTTATAGTGTAAAGCCTTAAAATTGGACTATTAATGTTTAAAAAAATAAACAAAGAGGACCTCTCAAATTGTTCCCAACTCATTCTCACCCATGTGTAATGTAGCCCCCCACTCCAGCTTGCACCTGAAAAGGTTTAGTGCAGTCCTTGGGTGCCAAATGTTTGCTTGGTTCTACTTGGTCCTCTCCTAACGAGAGTCACAATTGGTCCTGCCTCTTTTTCTCTTTGACTTTCGTTAATACAGCCAAAAGAATTTGCTGCTGTTTAAGACTGGATGCTTTATATTTTGCACAATACATGAATGTTCAATTGCATTTGCTTAAGTACAAGAACCTTAATAAAGCAGAATCTGAGATTGCATGGATAGCTGCACCTGTGTTCATAAACATGTGAACATAATAATCCAAAATTAGAACATGAAAAAATGAATATATACATCCTTTAGTCTCAAACGTTTAGAAACAAGAATCAACTATTATTTTTAAATAGATTTTTTTCCTGCTCCAAGAAATAAGTAAAAATCTTTTTTTAAGCTATCTTTCACTACGATGTACTTAAATAAGCACAACTTTAGTCCATATTGTATTATAATTTCCTATGTAGATATTGGAATTGTAGTATTATTATAAAATAAATGTTGTTTTGGAGAGCTAATAGTTCTCACAGGTAAATGAACAGTTTCCATTTTATGCCAACTATCAGAATGCAGCCACCAGAATCACTCTTCTATTGAACAGTCACATTATTATTCATGCATTATGAAAAGCACAATTTGAAATACAAATATATATGGCATGGCCTTAGTAAGTAAATAAACTCGTGCAAAGATGGGTCAGAATAACATATTAATACTTACAGAGTCTGAGCTTCCTGTTTCAGTACTCAGGTAGGCAGATGGCATTTGTACTTTACTAAGCACTTTAAAGCATGTTCTAAACACGTATGTGAGCTCTGATAAACTTAGTACTTCCATGTTTTCAAAGAGACTTTGCACCATACAGCTGAGCATTTGTGGCAGATACAGAGACTGTACTTCAGAATAAAGTTCCTACAAAAAGCAAGAAGGTTCAAGTAAGCAAGCAGTTAAAAAAGACTTGAAATTAAATCCAGATAAAATGAGAAAATAAAATCAAGCCTTGATGGTGGGACTGCATCAGATCAATAGATCTGGCAGCACTTTAGTACTGGTAGCAGTGGCAAAAAAAAGTAATAATCGTGTAAATTGTGTATTAGTTGTGAGTGCTCTGAAGCCAATCAGACATTGCTGAGTCATAACATAATATGATGCCTTGGGATCCTGTGGAAGACTGTTCTTCAATTGGTTAATAGGTGGGAACTAACCTGGGCATAGTATTATGATCGTATTATATCAATAATGCAAGAGTCTTTACTAGGCATTCATTATTGTGGAATTAAATTCAACACATAGACCTTGGCTGTCTCCCCATGAGTTCATCTGGATATTAAGACCTTCAAAACCCTTCTAGTTATCCCTGCTTGCAAAGTCCCACTTGTTTGGCTAATGAAAATAAGGGTTTTTCCCTTTTATGTTTTTTCCTCTTTTTATTGAATACATATAAACAAATAAGACGCAGTAGGAAAAAATAAGTATAAAATACATATCAATAAACAAAGGATTTACAGATGTCATAGAGGGTATAATTTTTCTGCCACTTTTCCTGTCATTAATTAGTTGTGAATAAGTGAATATATTATTTTAAATGGCTAAAAAAATTGCTATTAATTTCTAAGCAAATGAATATTAATAATTATGATCAAAACAGTATAAATCAACAAATGAAAGTATGAACTATAATAATTTCTCTCCACATTCCTAAAAATTATTCAATTTAGAAATGCTATAAAATTGAAGCAGAATGTAAGCATAGTGAAAACCAATTCTTGGTAATGGCACAAATCTATGTCTTGAGAATAAGGCTTTTTAAAAATATTGGTTACAAACTGTAGAATACATTTCGGCTGCAAGTGGTCATTCTTCTCTTAAGGTTTATGTTATCTGTTAATTTTGTTTAACTGAATTGTTTGTAGTGTTATTCCTTTCTGCTGATTGCTGCTTGTTTTGTAGAAAGACATGAAATGTTTTTCATAATTTAACAGCATAGATATATATTATGTCAAAAATTAACTCTAAACAGCTCCAGTGGGACTATACCCCTGCATAAAGATTTCCTTGGCAAGTAGAACACATCTGTACATATTGATGAAAAAAATTACATGAAAGGCTTAAGAGACAAAATTAAAGATTTTGACTTACCAGTGGTATCACATCTAGAAGAAACACTATTAGTGCGCAGAGTTCTGAAACTGTTGCACTATTAGTTAGAAGTTGTGTCTGTGTGGATTTATTTTTGTTGCTGAAAAAAAGGATGGCTTTTTTTAAAAAAAAACTTTTCATTCAAGTTTGATCATGTGCAGTTTTCAATATAAATGTAATAAACACAGTAACATATAAAACACACATTGAACTGGTTAAGTGGCTCTTCCAAAGACATTTTTAAGAACCGAACTTCTTTAGATATTATACTTTTATTTCTCAAATCAAGTACTGTATTTTCTAAAACACAGTAGAAAGCATATTTTAGTAGATATTAGGTAAGCTATGCTCTGTTGGGTCATTGTGTCATAGATATTTCCTTATTTAAACAGAAAAGAATGACCATGAGTGGGCAAAAACGCAATGGGAACAGAGCGAATTCTGACTTACTGCTGGCTTCCCCATTGAGTTTCCTTGTGGGAATTTGGCAGGGAGCATCAAAAATCTCCTCCCTCCCTCTCTCTCAACCAACAAAATGAGAAACTCCAACTAAAGGAAGAAGATTGCATTCAAACTGAACGTAGTAGGGAACAATTAACTAACACAGAAAATGAACCTTTAGAGACAGATCAATGGCAACATGTCATTCATAGAAGGAAAAAAATCTCAAACTCAATCCAATCTAGCCTTGCTTGGAGCTAAACAATCAATTTAATAACTTCCCCTTGGAAGAAAACGTGCAGACACCTGAAGAGGAGACATCATCAAGTGTACCAATTGAAGGAAAAAAGTCTTCCTTAAGGAAAAAAAAAGGTCTATGTGGTTGACAGGAGACACACTGCTCAGGTGAAATGAATCAGTAATTTGTAGACTGGACAATCAATCTAGGGAGGTGTGCTGTCTCCCAGAAACAAAGATCAAAGATATAACTGAGAAGTTTACTAAAATAATTAAGTCCACAGATTATTATCCCTTTCTCCTCTTTCATGTGAGGATGAATGATATGACAAAGAGCCTAGAAACCATATGAAGAGACTATGAGCAGCTAGGCATGAAAACCCAAAGAGTTGGGGCCACAGGTGGTGTTTTCTTCTATACTCCAAACGAAAGGTAGGCATCCAATGAGGAAACATAGAACTTTTGAAGTAAACCACTGGCTTAGAAGATGGTGCCGCTGAGAGACCTTTGAATCCTAGACCATGGCCTACAATACCTACATGAGGGGCTTCTGGCAGGGGATGGGCTACATCTCACAATAATGGGAAAAACATCACCAACAGATGGATTTGTAACTGGCTGACCAACCACACTCAACATGAAGTCCTCAATGTAACTACTTCTACAGGGGAGGAGGGGAGCATGCAGTTCTGTCTTAGCCAGTACTCTTCAACATCTTCATAAAAGATTTAGATGTTTGGATAGAAGGGGAATTCATCAAATTTGCAAATGATACTAAGCTGGGGGGAATAGTCAGCACTTTTAGAACAGTGATCCCAAACCTTTCTGGCTCTATGGACTGGCAGCGGCAGTGGGTGGCGGGGCAAGGGGATGGTTTCATGTGTGTGTCTGTTGCTTGCGCAGCCCAGTTTCCAATGGGCCATGGACTGGTACCAATCTGCAGACCAGGAGTTGGGGACCCCTGCTCTAGAATATAGACTCAAGATCCAGAATGATCTTGACAGACTTGTACATTGGGTCTTATTGAGAGAGATCTAGGAGTGCTAGTGAACAACAAGTTAAATATGAGCCAGTAGTGTGGTGCAGCTGCCAAAAAAGCCAATGCAGTTGTAGACTGCATCAACAGATAGTATCAAGGTCACGTGAAGTATTACTACTGCTTTATACTGCACTGATAAGACTATACTTGGAATGCTATGTCCAGTTTTGGTTACCATGATACAAAAAAAAAAAGATGTTGAGACTTTAGAAAGGGTGCCGAGAAGAGCAGCAAAGTTGAAAGACAGATTGTTGCCTGAGGTGGTACCCTGAAATTTATTGGAAGCCAATGTGGCTTGCACAGCAGTGATATTGCATGGGCATATTATGATAGCCCCAAAATTGCCCGGCATTTGTAATCTGAATTTAAGATAAATTATTACTGTTCCTCTATTATTCTCTTATCTCCAAAGCAAAAATACAAGATCTGTAACTACCTTAAACAGTCCTCAATACAACTGGTCATGTAATCCCACAGAAAATCTGTATTTAAGGATGTGATCAGCATGTTAGCTGTTTTAACAATCTCAGATGCATTCTTGTTTTCTTTTATTGCACTAAAAAGAGAATCAACAGTGTTTAGTAAATATATGCAGAGGAAATATATATTTAATGTAAGGCATATTATTTTAATAATAAATAAACATATTTTAAGATGATTGTACAAAATTTGGAATTAGGTGTTCAGAAATGAAGCTGAAACCCTAAGCTCATACCTGTCCTGAAATTTGACCAAGTTTACTGCCATTCCTTTCCAACATAACCGCTCTCCTTTTTGCACTAAAGCAGCACTGCAGGATTTCATTTTAACTGACAATCCTATAGCATTTTCCCAAGAATCTCAATTTGTTAAGATTACTGGTGAATTACTTACTCTATTTTGATTAAATTGCTTTAAGCATGTGTAGTAGCAGTAGCCACAATAGCTTTATGGACGAACTTGTTAAGCCATTATTACTCTTTTTGCCCTCAAGTCAGTATTGGTTCTTTGAGACTTCATGGCTAAAACCAATCAGTTTGGCAATGTGTTTAGCAGTGATTTGCCACTGTTTCCTTTCTGAAAGAGAGTGACTGGCTCCAAATCACCTAACTGACCTAATGACCGAGGCAGTGCTAGAGCTCATGGTCTCCCAGTTTCTATCCCAATTAACAAGCTGGCTGTGTGTTAACCCAGACAAATTCATATCTCTGATAGACTTTTGCAACTACTGATTTAGCAGAGACCCCATGGCAAGTCTTAACTAGCAGGACAAACAGGACAATAGCTTGGAAAATGCTCAAATTACTTTCAAGGACATATTTTGAAGAACTGGACACATGAAAACATGTAATTCTGATCAGAAATATAGTAGCAGTATCCAGCAACCAGAAAAACCCCCCCTATAAATAATTTATTGATTTAGCTACTTAAGTAAACAGAAAACAAAGAAGCTTACACTATACCTTGTAAAGACATTCCCAGTTTGACTATAGCTAAGTTCAAGATCAGAACCCAGTGTTTCCTTGCAGTATCTATAGAATGCTCTGATCACTTCAAGAAACAAGTCCGCAATGACTAGTGGGCCTACAATAAGGGAAATATAAAGGAATCCAATATTTAAAAACTTATTTACACATGTGAATAAAATCTTATTACAAAGTTATATTGACGCAACTTTTTCTTTGCAGCTCAGTGTATTATTACATACAGTAAATCTTAAGAGCATTATTAGGATTTCACAGATATGATTAGCAATGTGATTAGAACAGAATCTCAATATTCTAGTTTTGTATTACACTCTATTTTGCAGAACTTACCTCAGTTGATATATCAACTGAATTATGCAATGGTTTATTTATACGTTCTCAGGATGGAAATTACTTTAATATCAGACTTCTGTTTTCTATGTACTTTTTCATTTGTTATGTCTATTCTCAGACCAAGAAAATATTCTATCTTCTCTTAACTAAACAGCTGGAAAGATCCTAGGCCTAAACCAGCTCCCAACCTTCCTGACTTGGTGGACCGGGGTGGGGGAGAGAGAGGATAGTTCTGTGGGAACAGCAACTCCATTTGCGTGTAAGTCCAAGTGTTTGCCGCTTATGCAACTGGAGCTTCATGCCTGAGCATGAGCACCCACCACTAGTTCAAGTGGAGCTGCACATGCATGCACGCTCACCCACCATTTGTGCGGCCTGGTAGTAGGCCGCAGCCCAGGCCGCAGCCCAGGTACCCCGGTCTAAACCATTTTCTCAAACAATGACAGATACCAAGCAGTAATTAAGTATGATACAATATGTTATGAAGAAAGAAAAATCAGAAAACAAGCTATGGAGAGATATATAGTATTCTTTCCATGACATATTCAAATTAATAATGAATTTAAGAAATATTGAACAACATTGAAGTGCTATTTAGATAATGCTAATTTAAAATGATTGGCTAGCATCTATGTTAACTGATAACTTATCACATGCTTTTCAGCAGAAACCTGTGTTTCCCCATACTGTGGCTTAGCACATTTAGTTCTTGAAGAAAAGCATCTCTTTCTCTTACCTATTTCAGGCTTGTCTAGTAGGCTTATGAGGATGCGGAATGGCTTCAAATATGCATGGTGCTGTTCTTCCAAGTCAGACTCTGAAAATTTCTGATGTAGTATTTCAATTAAACCCTATTAGTCAACAAAACATTGTAAATTAGGTGTTCTCTGCCTTTTAAGTAATTATTAGCTATTTTTATTAGTAATTATTTATTATAAAAAAATCCAATAAATTAATTTGAAACATTCAACACTATTCTTAAAATGACACATGACTGAATTAATAGTACAATACTCTTGTAGGAGAGGGACAACCACTGCATTTGAACTGAAATAAGATTTTAGGAAGAAAAAAAGGACAGTTGCAGTTAATTCAGCCCACATCAGAAAATCAATTGAAGATACTTTTACTCCTAGTTTCCAGCTTTCTCATAGCTTTCTTTTTGATCTTGTTTTTTCCCCCAAACACTATTCCTCTATACAGGTAGTCCTCAACTTACAATCACAATTAAGCCCAACATTTCAGTTGCTAAGCGAGACATTTATTAACTTATTTTTATTATTTATGACCTTTCTGCCACAGTTGTTAAGTGAATCACTGCAGTTAAGTTAGTAACATGACTGTTAAGTGAATCTGGTTTCCCCATTGACTTTGCTTCTCAGAAGGTCATAAAAGGTAATCACATGACCCTGGGACACTGCAACTCTCATAAATATGAGTCAGTTGCCAAGTGTCTGAATTTTGATCATATGACCATGGGAATGCTGCAATGATTGTAAGTGTGGAGAATGGCCATTAGTCACTTTTTTCAGTGCCGTTGTCATTTTGAACAGTGACTAAACAAACTGTTGTAAGTTAGGTCTTGGCAAATTCACTTCTTTCTAGCACATCTTATATCTGGAACCAATTTTCACTTTTCTATGTAAGATTCTAGAAGCTGCTATTATATAATAGTAGCCAGAACCAGTAGCAACAATTTATTAATCTAATATTAGAATGTCAGCACTTAATGAAATCATCTTTTAAAGAGTATAATATGGACCTACCTCAACTAAAAGTTCTTTGGAGTATTTTTCAAAAAAACTGCAGGCATAATCTTCTAAGGATGCTTTAATAGATAAATCTGGTACAGAAGCACTTCCTTTGATATCAGAACCTTAAAAAAGATAATTGTAAGTAAACAAAAAGTACAATATAGCATTACAGTTTTAATTAATAAAACAAGAAATCACAGCAAAAGATGAACTTTCCCCCTCTTTTGCTCCATTACTATTTCTTGCCCTCAGCATCAGCTATCTTCAGCATAGCTGTTGCATTTGATGTGCACATGATACTTCCCTTCCACTGAAGTATTTTGAGGACAAAGAATAACAGATATTTCTTTGTAAGCATATAAGCTAGATCACTGCAACACTATTTGAGATTTAATATACCAAGACCTACCTTATTCTGAAAATTAATTCAGGATAATTAAAGAATGCAAAAATAATAACAACTATATGTGGTACCATACCTAGCAACCATGAGTATAGCCTTCTGTTTAGTGACATATCTCTTCTTAAGAGAGTTTGGACAGCTGCTGACAGAAGATGAACCACATCAGACCTAGACAGTGGAATAGCACTCTCATTTTGGTCCTAAACAAAGAACCAACAAGTCAGCTAAAAGCACATGTCTTTTAATAAAAACTAAAGCACAGAAGTTACAAAATCAAACCACATAATATGGCAGTAAAACCCCAGCCACATTAAGAATATTATCATTCATACAATTCATGACTCCTGTGCATAATTCACAATCTGTAAAGAAAAAGTTGAGAGTTGTATTAGGCAATATTAAATTGCCTATAAGCTATTGTTTTGTACCTGCCCTTATTAAGCTATTAAGCTATGGATTTCCACCCCCAATATATTGCTATATTGCTTCCCATGAAGTCACATCTTGAAATAGTTTACAAATAAAAAAATAAAAGTTGTTAAAATAAATGCATTATAACAATAAGATATATTCATTAAAAAGAATGATATTTTTCATTCATTTTTCATTTTCTGAGTGGATGGGATTGGGAAATAAGAACCAAACAAAACTATTCTTTAGAATAAAAGCTACCTTGTTACATTGGACCAAGATTCATTTTAATCTATTGTTTTCACAGTAGACAGCCAGACCTGCCTCTCTCCCACTATTATTTCTCTGCAACTGGGTTTTGGAGGATCACTGCCCTCATTGTTGACTTGGAGGTAACAATGAATCAAAACCATCTCAAATGGATACCAACAGAACCTGATGATTTGTTACAGTGAAGTCTCTCCAAATGTATGTTCTTGTTACCTTGATTTGCCTTAAATAGTAAACAACTGGTTACTGAACACAAATATACATAGGAGTAACCTTACCAGGAATCTTCCATGATATTTTGTAAATAAAGGCAAAAATATGTATGGAGATAAATATTTAATCATCCAGGTCATGGATGTCCCAAAAGTGCTTTTCAAAGGGTAACTGGACTTTTAAAGGTTTTTACCTTGAAAACATTTCAGTGCTCATCACAATGATGACTGAATGGTGAGAAATAGAAGGATTTATAATTTTTGCAGTCATCTGATTGTTAACACTCTGAAGGTCATCATTAGCACTCATTGAGGCCACTTGGGGGTTTATCTATACCCGCCTGGGTCACCTGAATAAGAGTGCATATTTACAGAAGTGAAACATTTTCAAGGAAAAAAACCAAGAAAGTCCAATTGCCTTTGAAAAGGCCAAAAATAGTTGAATAAAAATAATTTGCTTACCAAAGAGGAATATAATGGGAAGAAGAAGAGAACCACTTCCAAAGTGTTTCTTTGTACAAGAACATTTGAATCCAGCATTGACAGACAAATAGCTTGTATCTAGAAAAAAAGTGAAATAACATTTGATATAATAATCCCCAGTAGACTGATGATTTCCTTTTGCTCTATAGATCAGAACTTCATACAATAAAAGTGTGGGAGGAATTTATTTTTAAAACCCAGAAGTTTTTAGTTTTCAATCTCTTTCCACACTGTAATCAGAAAATTGACTAGCTTACATTCTGAATGAAAAAAGAGAGAAATCTTTTCCTCTGCTAATTCAAGAATAAGATGCTGCAGGTTTTTTTTGTGTGGACCCCCTCCCCCAAATTATTTGAGGAATATGTCCATTGAAAAGAGATAGTGCAACAATACCTTAACCTCGGAATCATGTTAAATTATTCAACAATGACAAAATGATATGTTTGCAACTTTTTTTTTAAGAGCTGGCATATAATAGGAGGGGAGGTCAAATTATTCAGCATGGATTTAGTTTGTTAACAATCAAAATTTAACACTTAATGTATTTCCTCACAATGATATATTTGTCTATTTTATTTGTTTGCTGCCAACTCCAATCTGACTCATGGCAGTTTATAATCACATATAAAGGTTCTACAACAGGGGTGTCAAACTGCCGGCTCGCGGGCCGGTTTCATCACACCGGCTCGCGGGCCGGTTTCATCACTGCCCACCCCATTACTGGCAATGGCGAAAAAGCTCCGATACGTTGCGCGACGTCACGTGACGTCGCTAGTTTGACATGCCTGTTCTACAATGTAACATAACAGTAGACAATTAAACATCCTAGCAAGTAAAACTATGAAATATCCCTGATAAAATGCTATTAACAGTCCACATCCACAACTATCAAAATTAGTAACATCTAAACAAATTATCTCATGCAATAATTAAATTAATAAATCATTATGAACAATTTTTATAAACAATACTTACAAAATTCAAACAATCTCCTAATCATAAAAAAGTTGAGACTGCATTAAAACATTGATTCCTGGTATCAGACTATTCCCACTTCCTAATAAGGCAGAACTCTGAAGAGGGGTTATCAATTATCACTTTGGGATAATTGTACTGAGAGATTGATCCAAAGTAGAAGTTTTGGTCCTGAAGATACAGTATATTGATGCCAAACCACATCTGACTTTATAGGTCAAAATCTACAGCATTTTGCATTACACTCAATAGAAACCTACCGTATTTTACAGTGTATAAGATGACTTTCTAAACCCTGAAAATCTTCTCAAAAGTCGGGGGTCGTCTTATACGCCCAGTCGTCTTATACGCCGGAAAATACGGGTATTCTATTTTATTCCTTTACACATGTGGTATAGCCCAAACTCTATATTTTAACTGGAAAAGTTGGGGGTCGTCTTATACGCCCAGTCGTCTTATACACCGGAAAATACGGTATTAGCAATCAGTGAAGAGTTTTTTGTAGGTAACATCTGTAAATTACTGGACTGGAGCATTATGTAGCAATTGCAGCACAAAGCATATGTGGCAGGCCCTGTACTAGAAAAGGCCATGATTAAAAGCTTCAGTCAAAGTTTCTGAATTTATGTTTGACAAATTTCTAAGAGACATTATTCTGAACATAAACTGAAGCAACAACCATAATTCAAGGCAAATTCCATTCAAACGTTCCTCATGTAAATAGCTTGGTAAGAATCCTTAAAACTATAGTATTCTCTCTTTCACAAACTGCTCTTTGATAATGGTTCAATAACTTGCATTCTCATTTTCATTTTCATTCTCCTTTCAGTAAACGTAGCGCTCTTTAGCAAAGAAAAGTATAGGCCAAGTTGTACTTATGCTACATTCCACATTCCCAACTAGCAGTACTAGCCAATTTGGATACCTTTGTCCACATATTAGAAGTTTCAAAAACCAAGTTTCATACTAATCCTAATCATATTCATTCTATGCAAGCTAGAATAGTAATTCAGAGACTGTCTTAAGCAGCAACATACTATTGCTTGAATTTCACCAAACCAAGAGGCATACCTACTAAAACATACTTATGCAGAAAGTCATAATGAACAAATGACAGCTTTGTGCCAGGCAGGAGATGTGCAGCTTTTAATTTTGTTTTTGCAAGAAATAATTGAGAAATATGTGAATATGAGAATGTTGCTTACAGAAAGGGAATAGTATGATGGGCATATGAATGCATTCTCAATCTCCATGTTGCATAAACACCAAGGCTTAGGCATCCTTGAACACTGAATTAACATTTAAATGTTACACAAACGTCTATGGAATGCAGTCAAGGAAACTAATTAGTTACGGAAAGAACATACAAATTGTAACTTGAGTAATAAACTTAATTTTAATGAATATGTATTTGCTGTGCATTGCACAGAAAAAATGGAAAATTTGCCTCCAGTTGCATTAGTTGCTTTAAAAAAAGGCTTTCTTTTCAAAGCAGTTAAAGAAGGAAGCACTTCTACCAGAATATGTTCTCCTAATGCACATTTCAAAGGGTTTAAATTATTTATTTATATGATTTAAAGAGCCATCCATTTCATAATAGTGACCTTGATATATACACATAGATATATTACTGCCAACTAATAGTTAACTAAGAAAATGATGAAAATGCAGCAATTTGAAGAGAGTTGTATTACTTCCCAAAGTGTATGATTTTATCTGCAATTTTCCGTTTTTCTTCACTATTTATTTATAATATAAAAGCAAAGATTATTTGTTATTTAACCTACTGTGAGATTAGGATCAGTTCCCATCATATAATTCTGCTGTTTTCCAGGTATTGCTCTGTTGATGTGACTGACAACAAAAAGAGAAGCAGGTAGTCTTACAGAAGGGCTAACCAAGACACTGGCCCACAAGGCAGAATAAAACACTTCTTTTCCAATTACAAGGGACAACTTCGCAAGCAAAGCATCAGTCCTGTAAAGCAAGAAAAGAAATTATGTAGTTACAAAATTAAAGCAAATTAATTTGTTACAAGCTGATTTTGAAAATTATACTATACATATTAAATAATGTATTTTTTTTTTGCCAATGTTTAGAAAATAGAAAAATTCGTTAGAAAAAAGGAAAGAGATTTCCAAACGACAGCGGCTCCACACTGAAGATATAGGCTTTCACTTCAAATCTAACATTGATTTATAAGTTCCTTACACAGAAAAGTACACCAGTAAAAGCTAAAATAAGAATTTTCTGAGAACTTTGAAAACAGACATTTCATCTCAATGAGGTAGATCTTTATAAGTCTTGTTTTCAGCCTACTATTATAATGGAAACTATCTGAAATGGCCAGGGTGATTATGGATTTATAGGATGAGGTCTGGTCAGGTGGGGAATAATAACTTTTTTAGTTTTTTGGGATCTTTTAAAAGTTCTTTAGTGTTATTGACCATGTTATTATGTGATAGAAATTGTGTAAATTAAATTATTCTTGTTCCAAGGGAGGGAGATAATTAATAATCTCTTTGCTTTATACCTAAATCCACAGGCTTCCATTTTGTTCTCTAAACCAGGGGTCCCCAACACCAGACCATGGCCTACTGGGCCACGGTCTGTTCAAAACTGGGCCGTGTGAGCAATGGGCAAACATGTACCCAGGAAGATCCACTTGCGCGAGCAGAGGGTATTGCATGCGATGCTCCATTCATTTTGTGTACGAACACTCTCCGTTCACACGAGTACAGCACTCTCTGCTCGTATGGGCCGCCAAGCTAGAAAGATTGGGGACTGTTCTTCTAAACTACTCAACAACATCATGAACCTTGAAGGTGAAGCAATCTTAGATTTAGGTTGAACAATCATCAATATTTGGATCTACTGGTCTGTTTCTACTATTGGGTTTTAACTCCTAAACTATTATTTATATGAAAAGTTACATAGAACAGAACTGAATCTTAATCTATTGAAGGGTTTGTTTGTTTTTTGCTGAGTGAAGTATGTATTTAAGCTTTTAATTTATCAGTCATAGCTTGCTTGATGTTGAGTTAGCATATTGAATGAATCTAGCCACTCTGGATTATAAACCATGGTGTGAATACAGATTACTGTATTACTGTTCCGTTTTGAATTTTTCTTCATCTTGACTGCAATTTATGGTCTGTTGCATATGTTACCTTGCACAACGTTTAACTTTTTTGCTCGGGTTTTTTTTTCCTTCAGAAAGGCAGAGTATAAGCTCTGAAATATAAAATACTTGATTGAGAATGATAAAAAAAGTTTTCTGGTTTGGACCAAAACTTTTCTAATGGAAAGACATCTACCAAGAATTTTCTTCTAGCGAGTACCAAGAAAAACCTGATTGTCTGCACTGAAGCTTCTGCTTAATACACGGCCCTGACCAAATAAAAGAAGAGTATGCAGAACTGCATTCTGGGTTTTACTTTTGGCGGCTGATCTTCCCCTCAACTGATGCCCACTATAGGTATGGAATGAAAAGAGAGTTAAAATGTATTTATTATTTTACTTTTTTATGTGAAAGAAATATCTTACCTGTCATAGAATTCTGACCCTTCCTCCAAACCAGGCAAAAGGCCAATTAAGAAGGCCTGAAGACTGGGCAGGAGAGATTTGTGGAGTGGGAGAAAATAATTTTCATACAAATCGAGCAAGACGGGTTTCACTGACAGTGCTGCAACTCCAAGCAATGGAAAAAGGCCTGAGCTGGGGAGACACAGAGAAGGATAGGGAAAATTCAATCTCTGCCTGTGTTATCTTGGATGTTGAATTATAAACCTATTATGAGCACAAGTTGCAATGAATCTGCCCTCCCCCTTTTGAAAATACTGGAAGTTTTGTAATTAAAATATATACAATATGATAGATGGATAGATAGATAGGTAGGTAGGTAGGTAGATAGATAGATAGATAGATAGATAGATAGATAGACAGACAGACAGACATACATACATACACATAGATATATTTTAATTACAAAATGTTCTTATCCACAAACCCAGAGAATTTATGATTGTTTATAAGTGTTATTTCTCAAAACTAGTCCACTATAGTTGATTAAGTTGGCCTTTTTCATCAAGCTCATAGTTAATATTAACCATAATTAAAATTCAAACAAAGCTATAATTAAAAGAGATCTGGTGTTTTCTAAATAGCCAAAGCTGAAGGAAGGAAGGAAGGAAGGAAGGAAGGCAGGCAGGCAGGCAATTGGTGTTTGCATTCTAAAGCTATGCTATATTCCTTCATGCTAAGCATGGTTGAACCTTGCACTCTATTAATAAAGATTCCTAAAAGCAATTTACACTACCTGTAGAGAAATAAGTCCTTTGCAAGCCATTTTGTTCCAATAATTTTAAATATTACTTCATAGGATTCCAGTGCTTTTATATGCACTCCACTAGGTAAGGCTGGGTGTAAACACTGGGACAATCTTTTGCTGATAATCAAGCGTCTTGGTAAAAGGGAATACTTCAAATTACTTTGAAGAGCCTGTAAAATAATTAAGTAAGGATTACATATTAAATTTAAATTGATATTAATTAGGAACAAAATTGTAGTAATGTTTTTATTTAAGAGAATTAAAATGCAGAGATTTTTCTTAACAGAGTTCCAGAGATCTTTATAAAAACTGATTACAAAACCCATAGGTGTTTTGACAATCTCTACATTTATTATTTAATATAACACTTCACCAGATTAAATTCCTAAACCAATTATGTGGTCTTCAAAATAATAACTTTTGTCAAATAAAGCAGCAAGAACAAATACTGCAACTGTCAAGAATCCTTACCTGTCTGATGAACACTTTTCAAGTATCATAATGACCTACAGAAAATAGCTTTCACATATCTGAAAGGGGCGGGATGGGTTGAGAAAAGTTTTAAAAAACACAAACACAACTGGCTGGCTAAGACATAAAAAATATGTTGTTTTCTTTCTCTGCAGGGGTAGGAAACACTGCACTGAAACTATTATATATATATAAACAGCCATTTTACAGAGCTCTGTTTTAATAGTTACTAAAATAATGATTCTATTTTCCAGTCAAGCAAGTATTAAAATATTTATGAGTGATATTGATATAAAAAAGTACAAAGAGACCATACATTTTTAAACTTGTCATTATACCTGGGCACCACATTCACCTAGACTTGTTAATTTTCTAAAGAAACCAATAGAATTAATTACAACCCCATATGAAGTATCTCCCTCGGGAATTTCTTTTGCCAGCAACACTAACAAATATAAATATAATTTGGAAAAGAAAATAGTCATACAGTTTATAAGAAAGCTTCATTCTTAGAATTGCAATTACATTGTAAGAAAAAAAACACATATAGAAAATATACAGTGAATTATTTTATGATAATGAAACAATGAAATCTGAAATAAATATAAATATGATGTCTATGTGTAACCTAAGAATATTGAAGAAATCAAAAGATGTTTAAATGAGTATAGCCAATATTGGCCAGAGAGGTAGAAACACAAGAGTTCTGCCTTTAGCCTCACCGTACTTAGTACTTGAAAGGACCACCCAAATATACACAGTAAAAACCAATAATTTCCCAATATCCTAGTAATAACATTTACGACTGGTAAACTTTATTCTTTTTTTAGACTTCATTCTCTTATGCACATGTGACTTCCTACAGACAAAAAGATTTTCAAGTATTTGAAAAATATTCCTCCATTGTATTTGAAATAATCTAATACAGAGAAAGTTGGGATCTGATTTTTGTGAATGTTTTTAATGGTTTTAAACTAGTTGAAGAATTAGTAGCCTCTATATTATTATTATGAATTATAAGAGATATTTTATTGTAGATTTTTAATATTGTACTTGTTCAGTTGCTAAGTCATGTCCGACTCTTTGAGACCCCACAGGCCACAGAACACCAGGCCCCCCTGTCCTCACTGTTTCTTGGAGTTTGCCCAAATTCATATTCCTCATGTTGATGACACTATGTAACTATCTCATCCTCTGCCATCTCCTTCTTCTGAGTTTTTTCCAATGACTCCTCTCATTAGTTGGCCAAAGTATTTGTGCTTCAGCTTTAGTATCTATCCTTCCAAAGAACAGTCGGAGTTGATTTCCTTTAGGACTGATTGATCTGATCTCCTTGAAGTCCAATACCAGAATTAGAAAATGTGATTTTTTTGGGCTTTTAGCCTTCCTTATGGTCCAATTCTCACAGCCATTCATTACTATTAGGAAAATATTGTACTATCCAGACTTCATTCATTAAAAGTACCTTAGACAGATGATATTGCTACCTTCTTAACATCTTATTAGAAAAAACCTTGTAAATAATTAAAAAAGATAGATACAACACCTTGTTGAGTTTCCCAAGAGAAGATATGAGATCTGCCCATTCACTTGAAGATTCAAAGTTCCTCAAAGCTTTATCAATTGCTGAGGAATAATTTCTATATCTATAATCGCCAAGCAACTCCTGCTCTTCTGGATCCATTTTAAACGATCATATCAAAATGCTCTGAGGAACTAAAAACAAAACTTTGATAAGTTTATTTCTTATAGATATATGTAAATATTTTAAATAAAAACAGATAATTGAAATTAAAATAATGAACTTACGATCAGCATAAAAGGCTAAACTTTACAAAAAAACATGCAAGAACCATAGCTTTGGTATACTGTAGTTCAATATTCACAATACTCAATATATGTAAATATTGTTCACTTTATTTTCATATGAAGACATGTTTATATAAATAAATGCATATTTTATTTTCTAGCTATGCTTCATTTTTGTAAATATTCAGAGGAAAGAGATGATTTTAGTGAACTAATTTTCACTAAACTGAATGTATTTTATTTCATGAATCATTAAACATTTTCTTCCTGCATTAACAACCAAATTAATGATTAACTTAAAGAAAATCCCATGAAATGTCAACACCAGAAGCCGATTTCTTAGATTAAGAGAGTACAGCATGTAATTACTTAAGAAAGTATCATTTACACCTTTTTCATGTGATTTTTAGGAAAATACATTATAAATCAATACAATGTATCAGCGAGAACCTCTTATTTCTTTTCATAGCATGAATGAATTATGGTCATCTTCTAGTGAGCCTGGCACTGAGATTTGATTAGAAGAGGGAAAGCAATTGAAGTGATTGACTGGGTTAATCAAACTGAAAACACATTTATAGTTTGCCCGTGCTTTTGTAAAAAAAAAAAATGGAATACGTAGATTTGGTGATATCAATCGATTGCAACAATGTGTTATATATCTGGATAATTTCAAAAACTATGAATTCAGACAATTATAGGCAAATTATTTATTACATACTGCTCTCTTGTTATAACAATTTCATTGGTTGCTAGTTGATTTCCAGACCAAATTCTGGAATGAAATTTGTTGAAGGGGTAGCTTTTCTAATATGTTCTTCAGGAAATTGACGAATATAAATCACCGGGACCCGACAGATTACATCCCAGAGTTCTGAAGGAGCTGGCAGATGTTATCTCAGAACCATGGCACCACATCTTTCATAAATCCTGGAGCACTGGGGAAGTACCTGAGGATTGGAAAAGGACTGATGTGGTTCCCATCTTCAAGAAAGGGAAAAAACGGACCCAGGAAACTACAGACCAATCAGTTTAACATTAATACCTGGGAAGATCCTAGAAAAGATAATCAAAAAACAGATCTGCGAACAACTAGAAGTAAACAAAGTTATATAACTAGTAACCAGCACAGGTTTGTTAAAAACAGATCAAGCCAAACCAATCTTATTTCATTTTTTGATAAAGTGACTAAACTAGTAGCCCAGTGAAACGCTGTGGACGTAAGTATACTTAGATTTCAGTAAGATATTTGATAAAGTAGACCACAACCTACTCCTTGGTAAGCTAGAAAAAGATGGAATAGACAACATCACCACCAGGTGGATCTGTAGCTGGCTGGCAAACCGTACTCAATGAATAGTCCTCAGGCACTACATCCACATGGAGAGAAGTAAGCAGTGGGGTACCACAAGGTTCCGTCTTAGGCCCAGTACTCTTAAATATCTTCATCAATGACTTAGATTAGGGAATTGAAGGGGAACTCATCAAATTTGCAGATGACACCAAACTGGCAGGAATACCAACACCCCAGAAGACAAACTCAGGGTCCAAAAAGATCTTGACAAACTTGAACAATGGGCCCTATCCAGTGGTGGGATTCAAATATGTGAACAACCGGTTCTCTATGTGGATGCTGCTTCTGGAAGTCCATTCTGGGCCTGGACAACAAAAAATTAGCTATCGGTTCTGCCAAAGTGGTGTGAACCAGCTGAATCCCACCACTGACCCTATCCAACAAAATGAGTTTCAATGTTGAGAAAAACAAAGTTTTACATTTAGGCAGGAAAAATCAAAGGTACAAGTACAGATTGGGCGAGACCTGGCTTAAAAACAGTAACTGTGACAGGGACCTTGGAGTCCTAGTGGACAATCACTTGACTATGAGCCAGCAGTGTGCAGCAGCAGCCAAAAAAGCTAATAAAATTCTGGGTTGTATAAACAGGAGCATAGAATCAAAATCACGGAAGTATTAGTACTGTTTTATAAAACCCTAGTAAGACCACACCTGGAATACTGCAGCCAATTTTGGTCACCATATTACAAAAAAGATATTGAGAGTTTGGAAAAAATTCAGAGAAGAGTAACTAAGATGATTAAAGGCTTGGAGACTAAAACATACGAAGAACGGCTGCAGGACTTGGGTTTGGCTAGTCTAAAGAAAAGAAGAAATAGGAGAGACATGATACAGTATTCCAGTACTTGAGGGGCTGCCACCAAGAAGAGGGGGTCACGTTATTCACCAAAGCACCAGAGAGCAGGACAAGAAATAATGGTTGGAAACTGATCAAAGAGAGAAGCAACCTAGAACTGAGAAACTTCCTGACAGTGAGGACAATTAACCAGTGGAACAGCTTGCCTCCAGAAATCGTGGGCGCTCCATCACTGGAGATTTTTAAGAAGAGACTAGACAGTCACTTGTCTGAGATGATATAGGTCCTCCTGCTTGAGCAGGGGGTTGGACTAGAAGACCTCCAAGGTCCCTTCCAGCTCTATTCTGTTCTAAAGGGTGTTCTTTCTCTGCCTGTCAGAAAATCAAAGAATATTCATCCAAGTACTGAATTTCTATTAATAATTCAGGATATGAGAAAAGCTGGTCAAATCTGTTCTTTTCTATTGGCAATCCTGCTTGGTCAAGCACTTTATCTTGTTGAGATGACATATTCATGTGCTATGGATTTTTAATGCAGTTTTTATCTGCTTTTGATATAAGTGATTGTTCTTTTGATAATTATTTTTATTAGCAGTTCTCACATTGCAATTGTACAATATTATTATTAAACACACTAACCATTATGGAATGATGAGGTAAATTTTTACATAGCAACTGCTATCACTATCATTACCATGGCTCAGAATACAGCAGAGATAGAAATGATATAGATAATAAAACAGTTATGATTTCAAAGATTTCAGAGCCTTTTGAAGTGGGATGGCTATAATAAACTAGTACATACTAATGTGACATATACTCTTCATCTATTTCTATAAAATACCATCTGAATTTTTTTACATATAAAATATGTATTTTCCTAGCAATATAAAAAACAGACTAGCAATAATATCAAAGTATCAATTTCTATCAGTTGTGTTACTACTTGCATAATCTTAAATCATTTTTTCATTTCAGCATTGCTAGAAGCCACGCAATATCCTGATTTGGATCTTTTGCTCAATCTGTAGCATTACCACTGTAATAGGGATTATATAGTAGGGACGACTAAAGGAAAATATCATGTACTTAACTCAATATGTGAATATATACATCTCACATTTAAGTCTAGCATTCTGTCACTTTGACATAATTTATTTTTTGCCACATGAAATTTAATATATGGAATAAGTAATGTTCATATTTTAATTGCTCAACTGTAATCCTTGCATAGCTTTTCAAAAGTTTTACTTCTGAAACTGGAGGTATACCTTTAGAAATAGAGATCAACTACAGGCCTAACACTTTCCTTGAAGCAGGATCATGTACTCATGAACAAACCCTAACAGCAGAAAAAATTGAGAAACAATGTTGGAGCCTGCCTTTAATTTACTGTAGATTGGTATCCTGCTATTATAAATATATGATAGGTTTACTTTATTATATTGATCGTTTCTTGCATAATAAAAAAATGAAGCTCTACATACTTGGTAAATATAGGTAGTCCACAATTTATTTATTAAATTTCTATGCTGCCCATCTCACTAATACAGTGACTCTGGGTGGCTTACAATATAAAAAGTTAAAAAGTGCTAAACACAATTAAAATTAAGAATAAAAAATTTAAAATTAAAAGCAAGATGATGGGCAGCCTGGGAGGTAAGAATCTTCTTAGTCACGCCCAATGTAACAGGCCAAGTGGCAGACCCAAATTCTGAGGTTCTTCTGCAAGTCCAGAAGTATGGGAGTGGATCTCACATGATGGTGGCGACCACAGCAGAAAACCTATGACCACAATTGGACTGGCACTTCTGTTGCTAAGTGATGTGGTCATTAAGTAAGTCATCATATGATTGTGCCTGAATTTGCACCCTTGTTGCCATGGTTGTTAAACGAATCATGTGGTCACTAAGCAATCTGGTTTACCCCATTGACTTTGTCAGAAACCCACTGGGAGTGTTGCAAATGGTGATCATGTGACCCTAAGATGCCACAAACCTCTGGTTGCCAAGTACCCAGGCCAAGTGGCCGTAGGGATGCTGCAATTGTCTAACTGTGAAGACAGGTCAAAAGTCTCTTTTTCAGCACCCTATAACTTTGAACAGTTGAGGATGATATTACCCTATTTATTTGCAACATAACTCACCTACTGCAAGATTAAATTTTAAATAGATACCCCAAAATTAACATTCTCCTTTAGCAGATGAAGACTACCAGTATAACACGAAAAGCCACAAGTGGTAGCATTCTTTGATTTTCATGACAATTAAAATACTTAATTGGAGAATTGATGCAAATTGCCCAGGGCCATTTGTTTTGTGTGACGGATGGAAAAACAAATTATTTCCAGCTTGTCCATCCTACTACTTATGCAACAATCTTGGATTTGGTTATCTAATGATGCCAAAAACTAGCAAGAAATGCAAGATTACTATGAACTTTTTTTAAAAGATATAGAATGCTGTATTTAAAATAGAAAGCAGAGACATCATCCTGCCAACAAAAGTACGTATAGTCAAGGCCGTGGTTTTCCCAGTTGCAATGTATGGCTGTGAAAATTGGACCATAAGAAAGGCTGAGCGCAAAAGAATTGAGGCCTTTGAACTATGGTACTGGAGAAGACTCCTGCGAGTCCCCTGGACTGCAAGGCGATCAAACCGGTCAGTCCTAGAGGAGATCAACCCTGACTGCTCTTTAGAAGGCCAGATCTTGAAGTTGAAACTCAAGTACTTTGGCCACCTAATGAGAAGGAAGGACTCACTGGAGAAGAGCTTAATGCTGGGAAAGATTGAGGGCAATAGAAGAAGGGGATGGCAGAGAATGAGGTGGCTGGATGGAGTCACTGAAGCAGTAGGTGTGAACTTAAATGGACTCCAGAAGATGGTAGAGGACAGGAAGGCCTGGAGGAACGTTGTCCATGGGTTGGACACGACTTCGCAACAACATTTAAAATAGAAGTTTTGGTTGAAGGACAGAAGTGCTATTTCATGAATAACAGCTGATCAATACTTTAACATCTAAATGGTATTGCAATATATTTTATTTTCTTTGCCCACTTTAGTCCATTTTGCTTACACCCAGGAAACAGTGATCCATTGCCCTGAAGAAATCACATCTTCCAAAGAGCTGGCTTAATGGACGTTTGGAGTTTTTTTTTTCCTTCAAACAACTCCAACATTTCCAATAGGTTTTCAAAATAAATTATGCAGCTAACAATGGTGTGTACATAAGGCAAAGGAGATAAAAAAACAACAACAATGCTCTCATTATGCAATAAGAGCTTTCCTCTCCTCGCTGTTGACAGGCTGCTGCTAACTACAAAGCAAACAAAACCCAACAGCTGTTACATAGACAAACCGACCACAAACAGCAGGTAGGTCAGGAGGCATACTGTATAATCTCGGAACCACCGGACGCACCAACCCGTGTCTCCAAACAACAAAAGGCAAGAAAGGGAAGGGTTTATACATATGGGTTGCAACAACCTTGGACGATTTTGGAGCTCAGGTTTAGAAAAGGGAAAAGATCTCCTTCCTCGCCCATTTGTTTCGTCTTTTGGAGCATCTGGCAAGGGTTGAGATAACATCTGCTCCCATAAGGGGAAGTAACGCTTCGAAACGAGGGCGACGTATTTTCCCAGAACGAGAAGAGGGGGTTTGCTCGCTGGGGAAAAGGGCTCTCCGCGTGAAAAAGAACGCGAGGGGGGGAAGAGTCCCGTCTCTCACCACGCTAAATAAATCTCGCAGACGGCCTTTCAGAAAAAGGAAGAGGAGCAAATACAGCACCTTTTGCAACTGCCCAGCTTTCTTCCCGACTCACCGTCCAAAAAGGGTTGCCGCCGTAGTTTCCCTTTCTACAGCTATTCCTCTTTGCAGGGGCGACGTGTCCCACGGCTGGGCGGGACTGAGGCAACAGTCGGAAAATACAGTAAGTGGGAGGGAGCAGCAGGAGGAGGAGGAGGTGGAAGAGGAAAAAGCGGAGTACGGTACGGAACAGCGCGTCGCAAGGGTGGCCGAATTTGGTTGGGGACGTCACGCTTCTCTTTCTCTCTTCCGCGGCCAGGTTGGGCAAGTACCATTTTTTAGGAGGGGCCACGGAGAGGCGGAAAAGGTGGTGGCCACCGTTATCTTTGAAAGGTCGTGAGGAAGTCTGTTATACGTGTATCGTTCCTATTCCTAATTTAATGATGCGAAGACTCACTCGCCTGCACTCGGCCGCGAAGACACGCCGACCCCCCCCCCNCCCCCCCCCCGGAAAGATGGTACATTCGTAAAGCGGGTCTCTGGGCTTTTGTTAGGTTGCCATCTACTGTTGGAATAGGAGACTGCGGAGAGCTGTTGTGGTAGAACTGCGGTAGTTTTTGAAGTCAGATCTCGATAGGCGAGGTCAGTGCTTTTTTTGTAATAATAAAAAAAAAGGTGCGGGAACTCACACACGTCATACAACCCGCCTTGCCTACCCTACAAGGTTCCATCCCAAAAAGGTGCCGGAACTCCGTTCTGGGCGTTGCATGACAAAAAAAGCCCTGGGTGAAGTTGATAGTATCGACGTGTAAAATTTTAAATAGGTGTCTCTAAACCAGTGGTTCTCAACCTTTTTAATCCCGCGACCCCCAACCGGTCGTAAGTCGAGGACTAAACCGGTCGTAAGTCGAGGACTAAACCGGTCGTAAGTCGAGGACTACCCAACCGGTTGTAAGTCGAGGACTTTCCCTGCCCGGGAGTGCCGCGCATGCGTGGTTCCGCCCCCTGTGCCGGCCGAGGCGTAGCTGGCAAGCGGCAGAGACGGAGCAGGCCGACCACCAGCTGGCCCAGCTCAAGGGAGGTAAGGCACCCGCCGGAAAAGGGGGAAAAAATGGTGGACAGCCTTGCTTGGCGACCCCCATGAAATGGTCGATCGACCCCAAATGGGGTCGCGACCCATAGGTTGAGAACCGCTGCTTTAAACACAGCTGCTCTACTTCTGGTCTTATGACACATTGAACAGCGACAGAAACGTTACACTTTGCGTTCTCTTTCTTTTTTGTATTTATTTCTCCTACTTTTTTTAAAAAAAAGTAAGCCGCCCAGACTTATTTGAAGTTGGATGCCATAAGTTTTATACAGAGATATTAAAATCAATAATAAACCAGTGGTGGGATTCAGCCAGTTCGCACCAGTTCAGCAGAACCTGTAGCTAGTGTTTTGTTGCCCAGGCCCAGAATGGACTTCCGGAAGCGGCATCCACACAGAGAACCGGTTGTTCACATATTTGAATCCCACCACTGAAAAACTGTTGTATAAATAGCAACAATTATGTTGCAGACAAGGACAGAAAAATGTTGATTCCCCCCCCAACAATTAGCATATACTGTGAACAGTGTGTTAATTGTAGTCTCTGGAATATATTCGGGGAGCATATTTGTTCTCTTCTGAATACAAAAGAACTTGTGTTAGATTCTTGTGGTGGCAGGATATTTGGAATAATTCTGAGTACAATAGATGATTTTTTGAAATATAGGAATATATGGGGTTTTTTATGATATAACCTACTGGTATACTCATACTATGAATATGTTTTTATAATGTTCTATATATATATTCCTTGATTCTAAAAAATAAAAGAAACAAAATTCTGGAGGTCTGAAAAGTTATTACTTATTTTTGCTCCACCCTACTAAAGTACTCGAGGGTCTACTAGGAATTAAAATATAAAATATATAGCTTATTATAAAATTGCTATCTATGTCTACCTCTATATCTATCAATGTACTAACTCCAGAGAGGCTGCCTAAAAAGGAACAGATTTTGGCTCAATGCTGATAAGACTTGGTGGGTCTGGCTGTGTGCCATTTTCACAGTTGGTCTTAGATAAGATTGCATTTCTCCAACGCAGGTGTGCAAACTGGGAGTCCTCTTGGATTCACAGCTACTGCTTAATTAGCAAGTGGCAGCTGTGGCCAGGAGGATCATATTGTACACCAGTTGTGCCCTTTCCTTAACTGGGACACCCTTCAAATGGTCATTAATACCTTGATTACCTTATGACTGGAATACTGCAATACACTCTACATCAGACATGTCAAACACAAGGCCCGGGGGCCGGATGCAGCCCGTGAAGTGGTTTCATGTGGCCCACGAAGCCATCCTGGAAACAGTGAGGGAATGGCCCCCGCTGCCTTGGCCCTGGCCCAGGCCAGCCGGGAGCCAATGTACAATTTTGTGGTGGCCATCTTGGCACTTGCCCCAGTCCCACACCCTTCTGCCAGAGACCCTCAGATCTGTCCCACTCCTGCCCAGGCCCCCACAGGCACCCTTGACGCGAATGTAGAACTGGCCACCCCCATCCAGTAGGCCACCCCCACTCCATCCACACCCACCCAGTAGGCTGCATCCACTCTGGCCACACCCACCCAGCCCCCCAAGGGCAACCGCAATGCTGATGCGGCCCTCAGTGAAATTGAGTTTGATACCCCTGCTCTACATGGTGCTGCCCTTGAAGATCATCCAAAAGCTGCTATAGGGCAGCACCATGTAGTTATACTGATTGCTAGTCAGCTTCTGGATGAAATGAAAAATGCTGGTTGTCACCTATAATGTCCTTTATGGCATAAGTACTGGTCATCTGCAGGATCTCCTATCCCCAGTCATTTCAATCCACCCAGTACAATCCTGTGTATGTCGATGTACAATTTATATGTCCATAGTGTTTAGTAAAGCTTTATTGCTTGCACTTTATACTCAAAGTTGAAGATAGGTAAATAATTTAATAGCATTTGGGATTTCATTTCTGATGTAGAAATAGTTATTAAAGCTGGAGTATAAGCAGTGAAATATTCAATCTGTATATTTGTAAATACTGTAAAATATTAAAAATGCTTAGAGATATCCAGTGCTTTTTTTGTAAAAAAAAAAAAAAAAGAGGTGCCGGAACTCACACACATCATACAACCCGCCTTGCCTACCCTACAAGGTTCCATCCCAAAAAAAGTGCCGGAACTCCGTTCTGGCGTTCTATGACAAAAAAGCCCTATAGATATCTATACACTACCTCCCAAAGGAAACATGATTGAATACAGCACATGAACATCTCACTGTTTATAGATGTGTGCTGTATGTTTGTGGAGATTCTCAGTCATCCAGTTGTCTTGAAGGTGCTATTTCAAAAGGCATCTGGACTGTTTTTTTCCTTGAGGAAGATGTTTCATCTGAAGCAATGAAGCTTCTTGGATGAGAACCAAAACATTTTCCTCAAGGAAAAAAGAGTCTAGTTGCCTTTTGAAAAAGCACCTTTGACATGATGTGTATTGTAAATTCAGTATGGCACTTCCTCATCTAGGAGTCTTACCATTTTTCAGTTTAGACTTTAGAACCATATATTTAAATATAATACATAGAATGGCTGGACAGGAATGTTTTTCTCTTTGTTAAACCACAATGAACTTTTCTGTAGGCTGTGGATAAACAACTACCTCAATATTATTAAAGTAGCCTGGTTCTAGTCTAGTGTTTTATTATGCTGGGTCATATTATACTTGTGTGAATTTCCATTATCAACATTTTTCATGAATTACTGATACAAACATTGATAACTGAAGGTATTTTTTTCTTTTTAAAATCTGGAATAATTGATTGCAATCTTTCAGAGAACATAGCGGTAATCTGTAATTTAATAAGCTCCCTGCCTTGATGGGATTCCTAAGTCCACACTCATAGTAGCAAGCAAACCATATTACATCATTAACAAATTCCAAAGCAAAAAGAAAAATTCTGAGACAACAAATAAAAATCATAATAAAATTTAATGATGATAAAACTTGTGTGGTTAGACTGATATTTTTACCAATAGCAACACAAATCATAGCCATGGTCAGAGAAATAAAGTCACATTAATCAGACAGTAACAACTAAATAAAATGGATCTACACAGCTTGAGAGTTTAATGCGGAACTAAGCATTTTTAGAATAAGGGCAAAGTAACAAACGTGGGTTAATATTTCAATAACTCCTTTACCACAGGGCAAAGTCTTTGTTCAGCTGGGATTTCCATAATTTCCCTTCAAAGTAGCTGTTGGACAGGCATTCAGTCTAGCCAGAATTACTGCCCTTCTGGATTTGGGAATGGTTATTTGGCTTAAATATCTAGCTGTTCAAGAACTATCTGTATTTCTATGTTCAAAGGAACAAATGAGAAGTATTTTTGCACTGAGGGAGCTTTAGGTGACAAGTCTGACTCACACTAGTGACAACTTTTATGTAGGGTCTCGCACAAGGTATGTTTATCAAGTGCCTCTCACATTTTGTTAAATTATGGATTCAAAGAAAGTTGTTACACATAGTATAACCGAAGAAGCAACTTTGTATATAATACATATAAACTAAGCCTTACCTTACTTTATCTTTCTATTCTTCAGATCACCACTATTTAAATAAACTGACCAAATTCTGAATTATATTTATATGCCATTTTAATATTTTTATTTACTTAAAACAAGAAAAACAACTTTCTGCTATTAACATTTTTATATCTTTCTGGACTCATATAGGTTCCCTTAAAAAGGGGGGGAGCCTTATTGTCTAATCTTTTTATTATAAATTTTGTGTTTGGGTATATATGTACCCAATAATATGTAAATGCCTATTGTAATAACATTTCTTGAATGTTAAGTAACACATCAATATTTTTAGAACTATTTAAATCATACAAGATTGGCCTATTACTATTGCATTTTATCCATATAAATGATGGGAGAGAAGGTGTATATACTATACTTTCTGTACAATGTGCAAATATTTCACATTTGAATTTTCCTACTTTAGAGGTAGGATGGCAAGCAATTCTTCAGATTTTGCTGCATTAGATTCTCACAGTCCCTCACTATTTGTCACACTTATACTGCTGTTGGTGCTGCTGTTCATCTATACTGGAAAACCAGAGATCCCTATCTCTGCTTAAAAATACCCCACACAAATATACACTGCCCATTGAATCTAGGAAAGAACACTTCCAATAGTTGTGATTATTGTGATTAATGGGGTGAAAATGTATTTGTACTGAAATCATAAATAGCTGTCAAATTATTAATCATGAACTTTATTTACTGTTTTATATAGTCAAGATTTATTTTCAAGATGACAGTTAATACATTACCAAAAATGATCTTTATTGAAAGAAAAAATTATGCATATGTGCTTTATAAATCTTTGGAGTGAATTATCTTCGAAGCCAATATTGAAAAGCTACCCAAATTTAGAGAAGAGTGAGAATCCCAAAGCCTGTTACTAAGATGCAGCACTAATTGTCACCCTCAGCAGAAGATTAAACAGTGATCTCACTAAGCAACTGGATGCTTTTTACTTCAATCCGCTGTATGTTGGTTCTCACCTCCATGGCATAGGAGCTTGGCACAATTGCTAGAGGAGATACCTGTAGCAAAGATTTTTGTAGCATCTATAACTTCCAGTTCTTATATACAGCCTAATGCAAGAGCATAGTTACCATTTCTGAACTTTCTTTTCACTAACAAATTGGCCATGGGGCTCAGTAGCACCAGGAGATAAAAGCGCTAAATAAACTGGAGTCTCAGCTCCCTCATCTGGACTTTTTGTGGCTCTGGAACCTGCCATATCTGTTCTGACCCACCCAGGACAACAAGCATTCAGGAGAATACCATCATTTTTTCTTGTCTCATTCAATAGCTTTGCCTGAATTCTTGATAAAACTGTCACTCCAATTTTGGATACTCCATAAGCAGTACTTGGCCAGCCTTCCTTCTCATGCACTCCCTTCTTGGTATCTTCCACAAATTTTTCCATGAGTTTCACTAGCTCTTCTTCAGTGATTGTGTCACTCCGAAATTTCTCCTGCAGATTCTGGTTACATTTGGACAATGCTGAAACTGAAACCATGCTGGATACATTGACTACCCTCCCTATTCCAAGACAAAAAAAAATAATTTTTTTTTTAAAAAATCACAGGATAAATTATTTTTTTCAATTTTATTCTTTTTGTAACAATATATGTACCCACAAAAAAGGAGGCTTTATTCTCTCAATAATTATCAGTGAATCAGTTAGCTCTGCCATCCCATTTTGTATACTCCAGATAGATAGTGTGGGGCCAGCTTTTTCTACTTGTGGATGCTCTTTATGGGTCTGAGAATCCTGAAATATTGGAATGTTCAATTGGTGAAGAGCTGCCATAGACAGAGTCTTTCTTCAATAAATGCTGGAAAATGAATAATGCTGAATAAACAGGCTTACATAAATGTAAACATGCATATATTCATGGGTACTGACTTTAGATTTTCATTGTAGCTGTAAATGCATGTGTGATAGAGAATGCTTGTCATCTATATTCAAATGGACTCAGCTTTCCAAATGGACTGGTTTATTTTGTAGACAATTTTAATCAAGCAATAATCTTGATTGTTTTGCCCTGTAACTGCTACTTCTGCCAAGCTATGAAAGCTAGCTAAACCACATATTACCTGGAAATGATTATTGGAGGAAAAAAAATCTCCAACATTCATTTCAACAGAAATTGACAACCCAAGTTTAGGATAAACTGGAGTTCTCAATTTCCATTGAAATGAATCCTAGAGATTTTTCTGTAGGGCAGAAGCATGTATACTTTATCATCTAACTTAGATATCATATATATATATATATATATATATATATATATATATATATATATATATATATATATATATATATATATATATATATAATTTAAATGATTAGAAATAATTCAGTATTATAAAGCAGAAGAAAATTCAGCATAAGACTGATTAAAAGCAGTTCAGTTCAAAGTCCATTTAAAAAACTAAACAGATTTAGTTGGAAATAATTCCCATTCATTTCAATGAGATTAGTATCAGAGATATAAACTATAATCTGAAATTCCTAGAAGCACTATGACTTAAACATGGACAGTTACTGAATTTAAAAGCTGATCTTAAGGAAGAGTTGATCATATGTGTTTTTCTGTTAGTGTTTATTTTGGCATTTTACTTGTCAAAAACCTCGATTAATCTTTAACATACTCCACCCCCATTGTGTGCTTACCATTAGGTTTCAATAGTGGCAGAAGTTCTGTGCAAGCATTCATGGTTGCAAAAAAATTTGTTCTCAGCGTGACTTCTGCTTGTACAGCAAATGGGGTTGTATCTGCACCTTTTTTTTTCAAAATGGAAAAAAACAGAAGTCAAGATTCCTAATATATAGGAAAATGGTAAAGCATTGTATAACAAGAGATGAAACACTGTAAAAGTTTAAATATTACTTGGATGGAATGATGTTGTAAAAAATAGAAATGGATACTTAGCAGTGCCTAAACAGCTATTTCATCTGCATGCAAGACAAAAATACATATTGTACTGTAATGAAATAAGACTCTTAAATATAATTAGGAGAAAGACATACAGATTTTAAATCAACAGTTCTGAAAATATTCCTGGAAATATTTCAAATTGAACAGATCTTAATTTAAGGTGTATTGCACTAGTATTAAGCCAGGATTCAGAATTACAATATAAACCTTTTTGACTCGAGAAAAAACTTGGTTTAAACTTCCTCTTCTTTACATAGCTGGAAAATGAATCATGAAGCATTTTACCTTCCATCATTTGCAACTTGTATTGAAGTATAAAACTATAGTTTAAAATAATCTCTAGTAAATTACTAACCATTCAGTTTAAAAATTTTCATATTTACTATATTAGGATGCAATTTAAAATATTTTCTGGTTTGTGTACAATGACAACCCTTCTAGGTGAACAAGGAAAAAAATGCAAGTATAGGACTAGATGAAAATTATGGTAAATTTTGAAGTGTCAGTTATCTATAGGAACTCACAAGCTATACATGCATATGACCCTATAAATTAATATAGGCCATATATTCAGACATTAAAAATGGGGATCAAACTAGAATACATAGAGATCTATTGAAAGACAATTAAATGATACTGTATATATGTTAGGCATATATAAGACCCATATCTGTAGAGTTCAAACTAACTACTTTCTTCTCTGCCTATAATACAGGTAGTCCCCGACTTACGACCAATTGAGCCCAAAATTTTTGTTGCTAAGTGAAATATTTGTTAAGTGAATTTTGCCCCATTTTATGACCCTTCTTGTCACAGTTGTTAAATGAATCACTGCAGCTGATAAGATAATAAGCAGTAAGAGAGTAAGATTAGTTAAGTGAATCTGGCTTCCCCATTGACTTTGCTTGTCCGAAGATCGCAAAAGAGGATCACTTGACCTTAGAACAGTGGTTCTCAACCTGTGGGTCGGGACCCCATTTGGGGTCGATCGACTATTTCATGGGGGTCGCCAAGCAAGGCTGTCCGCCATTTTTTTTGTCCGCCATTTTTTTTGTCCGCCATTTCCCCCCCCCCTTTTCCGGCGGGTGCCTTACCACCCTTGGGCTGGACCAGCTGGTGGTCGGCCTGCTTCGTCTCTGCCGCTTGCCAGCTATGCCTCGGCCGGCGCAGGGGGCGGAACCACGAATGCCGGCGCTCCCGGGCAGGGAAAGTCCTCGACTTACGACCGGTTGGGTAGTCCTCGACTTACAACCGGTTTAGTCCTTGACTTACAACCGGTTTAGTCCTCAACTTATGACTGGTTTAGTCCTCGACTTACGACCGGTTGGGGTCGCGGCATTAAAAAGGTTGAGAACCACTGCCTTAGAACATAGCAACGGTCATAAATATGAACCAGTTGCCAAGCATCTCCAATTTTGATATGTGACCAGGGGGATGCTGCAACAGTCAGTGCCGTTGTAACTTTGACGGTCACTAAATGAACTGTTTTAAGTCGAGGATTACCTGTACAGGAATCTCCCCAGACTGGCAGCTTTTGCCTGGGGAAGAATAGATAAGGCTCTAAGGCAGTGATGGCGAACCTTTTAGAGACCGAGTGCCCAAAAACCGCCCCCCGCCCCCATCCCTGCTCCGCCCTGCCCACTGGGCCACCCACCACCTCCACGGCCTGCCACAGATCACCCAGGCAGCCCAGCAGCACTATGGCGGCCACGCCCTCTGCCCATGCCCCGCAGCATCTGCGCATGATGGGGCGCAAGGGCGGAGTCTTGTCCCCGCTGCCCGGCTACCATGTCCTTGGCTGCGCTGCTTTGCGTGGGCCGCGCCCCGGGGCAACTCTCCTCTGGGGCGGCTGCTGGTGAGGGAGCCGTGGGAGGAGGTGGGGATGGGGAAATGGTGCACCCGTGCCATAGATTTGCCACCACTGCTCTAAGGCATTAGCCCTCTTATGTTTATGTAGTGAGTTTGGGCTGATTGGTCACTTGATGCCTTTTCCCTTCCAGGATGGTTTCTCTCCAAAGTAGGGAATGCCAGAAAATCTGGTTGATTTTCATCTCTTCTGTTAAAGAAATCTATTTCATCTTTTCAGTCTTTCTTGTGCTATCACATGCATAAACTCCAATAATAAATTTGTAGCATATTTTTGGTACAGATTCATCTTCCCAACAGAAAAAGCTGAAAGACCTGCAAAAATATTAGCTACAATTTTACTCTCTACAGAGCTGTAGCCAAAAACTTTGATCTGTTGTTCACCCAATTTCACATTCAGTGATTTACATTTAGGTTACCTTTGAAGGCAATCCCAGCATTGTTGACTAGCACATCCAATCCGCCATATTTTTCCTTGAGAAAATCACGGAGAGTTTGGATACTCCCCAGATCATTAATATCTAGTTGGTGGAAAAGTGGTTTTAATCCTTCTTCCGACAGTTGTGTCACTGCTGCTTTGCCTCGTTCAGAGTCCCGGGCTGTCAAATACACATCCCCAGAAAACTGCTTGCACAGGGCTCTCACAATAGCCAGACCAATGCCTTTGTTGGATCCAGTCACCACAGCTACTCGTGCAGACATTTTGCCTATAATTAAATGCCAAAAATTATCAATAGAAAACACTTAACAAATTGAAGTCTTTCTAAAAAATCTCAACTGATTTAATTTGCTATTTTTCTACCGACTATAGTTTTAAACATTGTTTTAATATTCAGTGCCCTGCTTCTAATTCAAACTCAGCCTGATAGTACCTGGGGTGTGGGGTAGGACAACTGTAGAAATAACGAGGACTATGCTTTTAATGCAGTACGTTTTAAATGTATTCTAGGACAGCCTGGGTGCACAATATAAAACTTGAATATTATTAAAAGTATTATTAAAAGGATAATTACAGAGCCAGTTTGGTCTAGTGGTTAAGGCACCAGGCCAGAAACTAGGAGAAAGTGAGTTCTAGTCTGCCTAACACCTGAAAGCCAGCTAAGTAACTTTGGGCCAGTTACACTCTCTCAACCCAGCTCACTTCATAGTGTCGTTGTTGTTGTGGGGAGGAGGAAGGAGTATTAGGTGAAAGGAGTAGATTAGTGGTTCTCAACCTTTTTAATGCCGCGACCCCAACCGGTCGTAAGTCGAGGACTAAACCGGTCGTAAGTCGAGGACTAAACCGGTCGTAAGTCGAGGACTAAACTGGTCGTAAGTCGAGGACTACCCAACCGGTCGTAAGTCGAGGATTTTCCCTGCCCGGGAGCGCCGCACATGCGTGGTTCCGCCCCTGCGCCAGCCGAGGCGTAGCTGGCAAGCGGCAGAGACGGAGCAGGCCGACCACCAGCTGGCCCAGCCCAAGGGAGGTAAGGCACCCGCTGGAAAAGGGGGAAAAAAATGGCGGACAGCCTTGCTTGGCGACCCCCGTGAAATGGTCGGTCGACCCCAAATGGGGTCCCGACCCACAGGTTGAGAACCACTGGAGTAGATTATTAATCAGAAATTTCTAATGAGTCTAAAGGTTGATAGAAGCCACCTGAAAGTCAAAAACTCTGACAAGTGAATTTCATACAAGCGCAAGTAGAGGAAACACAAAAACCAAGGATAAAGTTTAGAGCTTAAGGTAGCAAAGGTATAACCGCAAACAGATATAGAGATAATTATAATAATTGAGCTTTGTTAATAGAAAATTCGATGGTGATAGGATGTGCACAAAGGGGCTTCCTGGAACATGGGAGGGACAGTGGTTTTAGGCGGTCCTAGTTTATCGGATGACACAGCTCTTTAAAGTGTTTAAGTTCATCAAGCCTTGCAAATGCTTCTTTTTAAATAAAACTTTGTTGCTGGAATTCCAATTGAGTTTGTTTGTTTTAGGATCTTGAACCACATTCCAGACATTAGGTATAACTCAAGTAGCATTTTGAATTATTTGTAAAAATAATAAAAGTGGGATTAAAAAAATCTAGAGTAAAAACTGTTCTTCACTAAAAATATTAAAAGGCAGATTAGATAGAGTAGAACTTCCAACCAGTGGGGACTGAGAATAAAATAAAATTAAAATCTAGTAATATATATTTTTAGGATGACTTAACATTTTGATTACAGTATGTGCTAATGAGTCATTTTCGACTCCTAGATTTCTTCCATGACGGCTGTATAATTCAATTAAATGAACTCATTAAAACAGTTGTTTTATAAACACTACCCAGCCAAATTGAAGCCAAGACAACCAGAAATTGAGAAAAAGAAAAAAGTCCTTGAAGGTCGAAAATGTATAACAACTTGCAACATTCGATTACGTGCTCCAATCACCAAGGAAGCTTGCAAGGTTATATAATTATACACATCACTCCTCCCGTTTCATCCATTTCTTAAATTACCAAGCATGCATAAAGAATAAAACACTCGGAATCCTTGAGCAGATGTTAGAAGATGTTGAAAAACCAACCACATACCAGAATTATGGTATACCAGGTTTTAAAACTTTTACCTAAAACAATTATAGTATACCACGTTTTTCATCTTCTGCCATCTGCAAAACGGTTCCAGCTGTTTGTACAGGCTCTAAATTCTTTACAAGCAAAGATCTAATGAGTTACAAACGCACGTTAGAGAATAAAATCCTGCGGCGGGGTTGAGGCGAATGGAAGGGAGTGAAAAGAAAGCATTTTAAAAGAAATTTAGCCACAATCCTAGCCTACCTTTCTCAGTCGCGCAAAAAGCGGCAGTAATTCTCGCCAGGACTGTAAGGAGAAGAAGAACGAGCTCTTCATCCAATGGGAAACCACCTTCGACGAGCTTGCTTTTTCTCAATAGGCAATTGGCTGAGGACCGCCTTTTCCGCTTTCTTGCCACCTGGTGATTTCTGGGTTTGCAAGTGCTGCATAGTTGAAAATCGGAAAGGAAAAACATGCCTGCAGGCTGGGGATATTGAAGCGTGAATTGGCTGTGGGAAGCTTGAAGGTAGCAGGGAAATAATATCTTCAGCCCGTTCCTAATTCTTATCCTCAAGAATTCTGCCTCTCAAATTTTGGGTGGTTTATTCCTGAAGAGATTATAATGCTCCATGGATTTACTGAGTGAAAAGCCTCTCTGAGCCCATTTGGAATTGTGGTTAGCCAAACGTGAATCTTGATATGTTTTGATTTAAGTGAAAATTTATATTTTTGGTAAGTCCTGCTGTTTAAGCGCATTCCCCAAATAATATTTAACAATATAAAAAGAGCTATACAGCTCTCGTTAGATGTGACTGAAGGATTCCAGGAATAGTCGTTTAGAAGATACTTGCAGTATCATAGGTTTTACCCTATTTTACAGCAAACTAAGCTAAAGTTGGCAAAAACAAAAAACAAAAAACAAAAACCAGAGTGCTCAAACGATTGAGGAACCACAGACATATTGAAGACTTAGAGCAGTTCTGATGTTCCCTAGAAACATCCTCACCATACATCTGATTGACATTTGTAGCTGTTGAAAGTACTGCACTGTGTCGAATGTATTTTGGGTCTTATTACCTTGCATTTTTTTTTATTTTTCAAGTGTTAAATATGGTATACACATGAATATGCCATATGCAAGTTTCTTATCGACATATTTGTAAAAATGTGGCAAAACAGATTTCTGCAATTGAAATAATTGATTTAAAAACTCGGTTTGCTTTTTTATTTTCAGTTTATGTACAAATTCCCAAATAATTTTAAAATGAAGAAATGCAGAGGTCGTACTTACCGAAAGAGACACAGAAAACAATCTACAGCTTTTTCTTCAAGTGGTGGTAATATGATTAATCATTTTATTTACCTATGTATGTATATATATGTGTTTATGTATTTGATTTTTATCCTGCCTTTAACATAAAGCAGTGAACATTCCTTTCTCTTCCTATTTTCCTCACAACAAGCCTGTGAGCTGGGTTGGGCTAAGAGAGCATGACTAGCTCAAAGTCACCCAGTTGACAGGACTAGAATCTGGTTTGGTTTGATATTAATAATTTCTATAGGATTGCTCCTATAAAATTTAAATGATTTTAATTTTATCCTTAAATCATATCCCATTTCTATTAGATATCTGTTTTATTGCACTGATGTTGGATTGCCTTTAGCATAGTTAATTTTATAGTTTATATAATACTTAGATCAGTGAAGCATAGTTAATTTTATAGTTTATATAATACTTAGATCAGTGATGCATTAATACATTGCATTAATACACGATTTTAACAAAAATGTTATTGAAACAAGCCAAAGGGCTTATTTTTGTCCACATATTTCATCATTTCTGTTTTGTAATGTGATTTTATGAAGCAGTATATTGTTGTGAAATAATCTTGTGGATCAACCTGGATACCTTATATGATATGTGATTATTTTCTTATTTAGTAAATTTGAGTTATAAAAATGAATATATACTTCTCAAGAAGTGGTTGAAAGAAAAAGGCTACAAGAACAATAATTTAACTCCAGCAGTGTTTTCAGGTAATGTTCTAATAACTTTTCTAGAAATTTTGACAGCAGATTGGCTGTTAAAGGAGTAAGATTAATCAATGGGGATATGTGAGCAGGAATTCATATCATTATTTGGATTGCCAGCTAATTCAGAATGTACTTCACATTCATTAGGAATCTTAGCAGAAATGGCAGTATCATTTCCCGTGCTGAACAGAGTAGCACAATCTTATTTTAGCTCCTGCAGTTTCTGAAGAACAGTGACTTTTAGACAGAAGAGTAAAAGAATTCCTGAATTTAGTTCCATTTCTTCTATTAAAAGCAAAGAAGGTGAAAGGGATTAATCATTCCCAAAAGCAGTCTGCTCTTGTCTGTGTAAATATGTTGCTTTCATACAGACAGGCCAGTTCTTATCTCAGTTTCCTTTTGCTAGAAAATTTGTCAGGGAAGCAACATTGTCCCAGCAATAGTTAGCTTATTTAAAACCAAAATTCTTAGCTTGCTGCTGTAAAGATTTCATTTGTGAATTTACAAAATCTTCTCAATCCTGGAATCTATACAAAAAAAACGTCCGATACTTGATTTCTTCCCTTGGATATATCTATATATTCATGCTCAATTTTATTGAATTGAATTGAAGATAATTATATATTTCATTATGAAAATTGTAAATTGACAACATAATTGTATTGCTGGAGGGACTACAACAGTGCTTCCCTCAAGCTTCCAAAACGGGTTGCAAGATTAAAAAAAAGTTTTGACTTAAATAATTTCTATATTTGTCATTCCATATTTGTCATGTTAAGTAGTCTATTACAACTGTCTAAGAAACCAATAGTAGTATACCTAATTGCATTTTCCTCTCTCCTATGCCTTCTAGAAACAGGAAGGGGATTGATGACCACAAAAACGCTTCAGGTTTGTGATTATTCCTATGAATAAACAGTTGAAATTATCTGAACCATAATGAGGATATGAGAAATTATACTATCTTGTCTTTCCATGTAATGTATATTATTTAGATTTCCCTTGCGAATTTATGCTGGATTTATAAATGTTTAAACAATAATAGTGGATTAGGCTAGTATCTTAGTTTTGAGCAGGGACTCAAGAGCCTGTGGGTGGACCGGATTTATGTGGTTGTAGTTACGTTTCCAAAGCCTGGTTGATTTGGGGTTTAAATTCCTGTACTTGCCAGATGATAGGATGGTATTCTGTAATCCAACATAATTGAACATCACCAGGGTAGAGATAGTTTTTTTTTTTGATATTATAGAATTTTGCTTTAGTGTTTTAAGTAGGCCAAGCAATTTTTAAAATATTCCCAGTGCTGTTATAAAATGAACTTCATTGTACTTATACCTTGCTGCGTCTATCAACTTACATTAAGGGTTTGGGATGTTTTGAATCCATAGCTATATTCTTCACTTTCTTTGGTATATTTCACTTTTGAGATTTAGTTATAGAAATAGATGCACGCTTGTAGAGCTTCTCATAGGATTACCAGGGTTATTACACTGTTAGAGGTTCTGCCAAGGAATGACACTCTTCTGTCTTAACCCTCCTTAGCTTGTCTTTGGTGGGGATAGGGGTTGCTTCCAAAGTGAGTTTCCAAGGAGGGAATATCAAAGATAAGATGATGTAATTCTCAGTTTTGCCTCATCTGCAATTGATGTGCAACCTTTTGAAAATCTGCTTATTGTAAAAGTGGCAATTAATTACACAGTGCTTGGTTAGAAATTTTTTTTTTACTTTAGTGCATAATAATGTATAAGATGAGTACTTTTTCAATATATTCATTCTGGTTTTTTTTAATTTCACAGGCCGAAGAATTGATTATTTCTTTGCCTGAAAAGTGCTTGCTTACTTCCAATACTGTGCTTAGCAGCTACCTCAGAGAATACATTTTAAAGTAAGTTGGTCACCACTTATTAAAATTCTCAAATTTACACATTGACATTTCAATAGCTCTTATTATTTAAACTTATACTTCTCCTAATGTGAACAGTTTCCATTACTTTGAACAAAGTTGTGTAATTGGGGAATTATGTACAGTATGCATTTTTGTAAGAACTGATGCCATTAATTATGCTTCATAATTAAAAAATATTTTTTAGAGAATGTTTGGGAAACTAAAGTTAGTTGAGTGATTGTTTCAGAAGGATAACACAAGAGATCCTCTTCCAGGTAAGTTGCAAATTAGACATGTGTTTCTTCAAAACAAATCTTGTCATATTTATTGTGATATAATAAAGCATTACCTTGACTTAGTAATCTGTTTGCATGGATATCATATGCACCTATAAATTCCATCCCCATTCAAGTGAGGAATTGTAAATTCTGAGGTCAGAAAAAACAAATTATAGACCAGGGGTGTCAAACTCAATTTCATTGAGGGCCGCATCAGCATTGTGGTTGCCCTCGGGGCCAGGTGGATGTGATCAGAGTGGGTACGGCCTACTGGGTGGGCGTGGATGGAGTGGGTGTGGCCTACTGGGTGGGTATGGCCAGCTCTACATCATTCATGTCAAAGATGCCTGTGGGGGCCTGGGCAGGAGTGGGATAGATCTGAGGGTCTCTGGCAGAAGGATGGGACCAGGGCAAATGCCAAGGCATGGTCCACTGGAGGAGTCTCACTGTTCTTCTCAGGCCATGTGGGGGGGGGGCTTATGGAGCTAAGACTGAATGTGTTTCAGCATAGATGGCCACCACAAAATTGTACATTGGCTCCCAGCTGGCCTGGGCTAGGGCCAAGGCAGCGGGGGCCGTTCCCTCACTGTTTCCACATCGCGGGCCGCATCCAGCCCCCGGACCTTGTGTTTGACATGTCTGTTATAGATAATCCAAACATTAAAACTATCTTTATTAAAAATGGCCATTCACAAAGTAGTTGCTGGATGATAAGAGACATGCTTGCATTTTTGAGCTGATCAGCACATATTTTGTTATTAGAAGCCTTAGTGCAGGCATGTCAAACTCACAACGTCACGTGACGTCGCGCAACGTATTGGGCCGGTTTTGCCATTGCCGGCAATGGGGTGGGCACGGCTTCCACGTGACGCGTCCGGCCTGCAGGCCGGCAGTTTGACACCCCTGCCTTAGTGCTTGCGATTAAAAAAAGTTCCAGTTCTCAAATGATAGTATTGTATCTTTCGATGAATGATAGCAGAGCTGTTTTACATCAGACTCTATTTATATATTTTCCTTTGTTTAAGAATGACCTTCTAAAGTCAGAGCTAGACTGTTCTGGGAGGCTGAGATCTCTCTGTTCCCATCTATGAATAATGTTATATGTAAGCTTTGTGTCCGTTTTTCTTTTATACAGAAAATGATCTGTTTTTTTACTATATGGTGTCAGAAATAAACCCTGCATAGAATTCTACTCCCATATTTCCTTATTATTAGGGCCTAATACTTTATATGCAACTTCAGGGAATCATATCTTTCCCATCCTTCAGGCATTCATTATGGTAATGTTATCAATTGTGAACAGTGTCTCATGGCACTAAAATGATATTTATGTAAGAAAGTCAAATGATACAGTATGTAGAAAACCTACAATGAAAATGGTAACAATGAACATTGAATTACTCTATCATTCTAATTGGTATACTTAAAACGGATGCAGGAAAAGATACTGAAATGGTTAAACATTTATGGCAGAGAAGGTTACAGTGTTTGCTGTTTTCTAGATTAGAAGAATGATGAATAAGCAGAATGTGATAGGAGTGAGTAAACCGAGACAAGGTATGACAGCAATGGATATGGAGCTTTTTTCTTTTTCTGTCAAAATAGACAACGCAGAGTCATCCAATGAAGGCAAATAGTGTGAAACTCAAGACAGAAAAAAATATTTCTTTAAACAGTGAGGTTGATGTAGTGGTTAGGGCATCAGGCTATAAACCAGGAGAGTAGTCCCGTCTTAGACAGGAAACAGGTTGTCTGACTAGTTACTCTGTCTTAGCCTTAGAAAGCAGGCAGTGGCAAACCTCTCAACTTTTGACAAGAAAAATGCAAGGACTAGCCTAGGCAGTTGCCAGTAGTCAAAACTGACTTAAAGATGCAATATTTAATTACTAACCATTTAAATACCATGGCATTCATTCAAATAAAAAGTAAGGTTAGCTACTTGATCTGTTTTGAAATAGGGGTAGCTGAGGATGCTAACAATGTCCATGCTATTGCTCAAAAGATTCTGTGGCTGTGTCCATTAAATTGCCAGGAGTGGAGCTCAACCTGTAGGAATCTTTACTTAAGACACTAAATGTCTAACAGAGTATATATTACTTCAACTATCAAAGACAATCTACTTAGTTATTGGAGAACTTCAGTTAGGTGGGTCTGTTAAGTTCATGCTCTACTTGTGGCATCCCATACATGTCTGGTTGGGTGCTGTAGGATTAGACCATTGGCCCCGATATTCCGTTCATTTAAACTATCAAGCTGTTCTTCCTTCTTTCAATTTCATCCCTTGTGGATGAAAGCTTTGGGTATGATAATAAAACTCAGAAAAAAACAGTGACAATCAAAATGTATTTAACGGTTACTATGCTTTCCTTTGCCTTTTCAATAGATGGAGACCTCCAATTTCTCCTTTGATAGCATTATGTTCATTTTTAATAACAGAGAAGTGGTTTCATAGGACATCTGTATGGAAACCGTACCTGGATCTCTTACCTGAAACATATACCTGTCCTGTCTATTTGGAGCAAGAAATATTGAACCTTTTCCCTGAGCCCTTGAAAAGAAAGGCTCTCGAGCAACAATCATCGATCCAGGACCTTTTTGCTTCTTCAAAGCAGTTCTTCTCTTCGTTGCAGCCTTTATTTCCTGAAGATGTGGCCATTATTTTTAACTTCAGTGCCTTCCGGTGGGCTTGGTGCACTATAAATACAAGAACAGTGTTTATGAAACATTCACAGAAAGACTGTTTTTCTAGAGAGCCAGATATATATGCTCTAGCTCCATTTCTGGATCTGCTAAATCACAATCCAAAGGCCCAGGTAAGATGATAATAATGGTGATATTAATTTTATTAATTATAGAAAGAAAGAAGAAAAAGGAAGTCTTATATGTCTTGAGTGGGTTTTTTTTATACACCCTGTCGGCCCAAATATGGGAGGAAGAAGTCTTTTTGCCTGTATCAGCTCAATCTAGAGCCGTCCACAGGCAGCAGTCGCTACTGTGACATCATTTGTATTTCCTAAATATTTGGGCCAACAAGGTGTATCAAAAAAACACTCAAGACAAATCTCCTCCCCTTGTCTCTTCCCTACCTGATACAGCTGACAAAGTGAGAAAGAGCCTGTGGCCTTAGGGGTCAACACAGCTGCCTAACGTGCAAGCAGCCCAGGTTTGAATCTCAGAAGGGTATGGCTGGCTGATGAGAGCTAATCAGCTCGAAATAGCTATCCCAGTCCCCCTTAATTCTTTGTTAGCAATCCAAAATTTGTATATATATGTATGTTAATAATTATATTAAAAATGTGATCCCTGGGTGTATCCATACAATAAATAAACGTGAGCACCAGGGAGTACAATAAAATAATTTAATTCAATGCTAAAATACCTAAAAAACACCTAGCTTTCGTCGGCATCTGCCGACATCATCAGGGCTTACAATGCCGGTCAGTATATATATATTCGTAGATTTTCACGGGTACAGGTATGCAGGTCTTGGCATATTCGGGTCTTTTCCCATGTAAGATTAAGAGTATCTTGGTGACGTTTTGACGAGGTCCCACTCGTCATCTTCAGGCTGGGGTCTTCGGCTTCGTGCTTGTGCGAGCAAAGTGTGATCGGAGCTGCCGTCTCTCTATAAATATTGGTGGGGGTGTGTGGAGTGCTGGCTTAGTTGCTGTAGGTGGGTTGGTTGGCTGTGTAGGGGTTATTGTTTGCGGATTGTTCAGCTGTTTCGTAACATCCTGAGTAGTTGAGGTGCTGGCTGTGTGCCCATTAGTCTTTTGTGTTATAACGACCTGGGTAATGAGTTGTGTGATTACATCCTGAGATCTAGTGTAGTGATATCCTGAGTTTTGTGTTGCAACATCCTGGGTGGTTGGCTGTGTTATAACATCCTGGGCTTTAGCGTTGTAACCTCCTGAGTTCTGTGATATGACGTCCAGAGCAAAAGGCTGTGATGTAGCATACCAGGCTTTGGTTTGGCTCCGAGTTTGCGGTCTAGCTCTGTGTTCATGGCGTGTGTCCGTTTGCTTTGTGTGGGGGTCGGAGGGAGGTGCAGCAGCTGGTGATGTCGTCGTGGTTTGGCTTCTGGATGGTGGTTGCATTTTGTCTGAGGGATGGGTTTGGGCTTGGGTTTGGGTCTGGTGAGGGTGAATGGTGGTGACGTACTGTGTTGTTCTGGGTCCGGTGTCAGTTTTTGTGGCTAGGGCTCATTTGTTGATTAGGGCTAGTTTCCAGATGTCTGGTAGGTGGGAGGTATCGTCACATTTATTCATGTTGTGGGGGTGTTTTTCTATTTTGATGGCTTCCATAATTATTCTCTTGTGGTGTTCAGTTTTGGAGATTAGTTTGATTCCTTCAAAATCAATTTCATGTCCTGTAGCTTTAAGGTGCTGGAAGAGGGAGGAAGTTTTTTCTTGTTTTCTGACTGCATTCTTGTGTTCTGCGATGCGGGCATTTATTCTCCTATTAGTTTGTCCAATGTATGTATGTGGCTGGGCAGATTTTGCATGGTATTTCATAGACTCCTTGTTTTCTAGCTGGATCCTGTCTTTGGGGTTTCTTAAGATGTTGGCTATTTTTTGGTCGGTGCCGAAGGCTGTCTTGATATTGTGTTTGTGGAGAATTTTGCTGATTTTATCTTTGGTGCCTTTGATGTAGGGGAGGAGGGCGATGTCGTTGTACTGTTCTATGTCTCGGTTCTTGGGGGGTGTTTCCCTTTGGATTAGGTTGGTAATTGTATTTCTTTGGAATCCGTTGGAGATTAATATGTTTGTGAGAGTCTGTAATTCAGTTTTCAGGTGAAATACATATAGCATTCTTGTTCAAGTTTAGAAAGAGAAAGAAAGCTTCAAGCTATTGTGTAATTGGTTTAATTAACATAGAATGGATCCCTTCCACCCTTATCAGTAAATATATTTAATTTCCCCCATTATATTTATTTTGTGGGCCTAACAGGCCCAGTGCCTTTAGAAGTGTAGGTTTGATCCAAGGGTTCTGTGTTCAGTAATGAGAATATATTGATATGTTTCTCTTGAACTTAACTTTTTTCACATTCTCAGGTGAAAGCTTCATTTAATGAAAATACAAAATGTTATGAAATAAAAACACATCTGGGCTGTCAGAAATACAAAGAAGTATATATTTCTTATGGTCCTCATGACAACCAGCGACTACTGCTAGAATATGGTTTTGTTGCTGCTGATAATCCACACAGCTGTGTGCATGTTGGTACAGGTAAGTCTATGGCTAGATCTTGATTTTGATGAATAATAAAAAATAACGAAAAGCTTAGAACAAGGAAAGCCCATCACTTTCTCTTAGAGTTTTGAATGCTATCAGTTTTTTAAACTTCCTACAATTGAGTCCTACAAGTAGTCTGATGCACTAGGATGAGATACAGGGGAATAAAAAAAGTCCTTTTGGAGGTATTATTGCTTTTCTTCAAATCTTTCCTGTATTACTCTTATGTACCTTCACAATTTTTTTAAACAGGGGTTCTCAGACTGTGGCTTATGACGTGCCCACAAGAATATGTGTACAGGAAATTTTCATTTCTTTAATATCTAGTAGATATGTTAATAATATTAACTACCAATACAGAATGCTTAAAATGTCAGCCTTGAAAAGTATTGCGGCTTTTATTTGCTTTAAACATTTTACTTTAACTTTCTTTAGATACATTGCTTAAATATTTTTATTCAGAAGACAAACAGAAATCTGCGAAACTTTTCATTTTACGAGAGCACAAATTGTTAGAGTAAGTCATCTTTATATCTTTTATGGTATAAGTTTTGAAGATTTCACGTTAAACTTTCTCAGTGTTATTTGTGGATTTGAAGTACAAAAATAAATTTGTGCAATGTTTGTTGCTTCTGCATGGACCGTGATTAAATACAGGAGTTTTGCAGAACACTGGAACTCATCCTGCAGTGTATCCTAGTTGAAGGTTGTGCTAATATACATGATTTGGGACATAAGAAATTTGTGTACTTTATAATCCTATACGTCCCTGATATAGATATTGCCCTTAGTTAGTCAATATTTCGTATGCATAGATTTCTATATATACAATAATAAAATCATGGACTGCTACCTCTTGATTTAGGGATGGAGCATATGGAAATTTTATAGGAAGATGTATATTAAAAGATCATGTAGTTCACAGTTGATTTCCAGCAATAGTTGGATAGTACCCCTTTAACTGAATGTATATAATCTGTTTTTTTAAAGAGTACTATGGAACATTGCAATTGTCAGTGAAGTGAGATGGACAGTATTTTCTCTGTCAGCATATGAAATAAATTGAATTTAGATTTTTTAAAAAAATACTTTTTTTTCCTAGTGATCTGACGTTTGGCTGGGATGGACCATCTTGGACACTTCTTACAGCCCTTAAATTGTTATGTCTTGAAGCAGATGAATTGTAAGTTGCAAACATTTGCTGAAAAATATTGTTTTGAGAAATGTCATTTGGATTGCCATTTTCTTGCTTTGTATGAATATCTGATACATACAAATATATTCAAAATTTATAATTCTAGTACTTTGTGGAAAAAAGTAGTGCTTGGAGATGTTGCTTCAAGGAAGAATGAAGAAAAGAGTGTGGATCTTGCAACAAAAATATGTACATCATTGATGGAAGAAACTCAGCATGTGCTTCACAAGGTACTTTTAATACTTAACTGCTCCAGTGTAAAATTTGAGAGTGGAATATTTTAAATAATTAAGATTGAGAAAAAAACCATTTCAGATTCCTCTTAAAGCTGAAAAGTGTCCTGTCATATGATATATCAGCTTATCTCCAGCCAGCAAAGGTTAGGAATTTATAGAGGAGATGCTTAGCTCTGATAAATCTTCAAGAAGAAGGACTCTTCAACTGAAACAATGAAAAATGTTGGTTTACTGCATTCCTAATAAAAATGGAATAGATGAATTATTTGATACATTATTAGAGATTGGCATATCAGATTAACAGAGTTAGACTTTGTAGCAATTTTCCTAGAGGTATAAAATAAATTGAAATAGATCAATCGTCCAAAAGTAGGTTTTCCAAATATATATGGTTTTCTCATTATCCTAGCCAGCATGTAACTGCAACTATAAAGTTGGAAATAACCTTTTAAAGCCTTTGTGTCCAATCTTTTTCTATTATAGTACTCCAGATAAAAGCATTTGTGATAAATAACTTTCACTTGAATGTAGAGAAAGTAATATCAATACCCGTTTAGGAAAATAGTTCTATTATCAAATAGCTCTTACTATTGGAAAGTTTTCTCTGACATCAAGTAAAATCTGCCATCCTATCACTTACTATTATTGTGTGTTCTGAAGAATTAGTGTATTATGTAATTATTTTAAAATATTAAATGAACATTTGATCTTGTGAGTAAATGTATTTTAACAACCAGACAGTTCTAAAATATAATTTTGTTTTTTTCTTTCCAGGTTTCAGTCTCAAAAAATCATTATAAACATCTTGTGAATCAGCTGACTTTGGTAGAAGCATTACATACAGAAAATCTAAGAATCTTGCAGCTTTCGTATGCAATTCTTCAGCATTTACCTTCCACAACCATTTAATTTTGCCAAAACAAAATTGTGCTAGTCTCTGCAACAATAAAACAATTTAATATTCAGTGTGAACATTCTGTAAAATATGAACAGAAAAAACAAACAAACCAGGAATGCATAGATCTTTGAAGTCCCTTAATTAAGACTGCATTAATTAGGAAAAAAAATACGTTAGGAGAAAATAATTTAAAAGGGGCAATAATGAGGCCCTAAGGATCTGTAGTCTGATAATTTAGAGCAATGTTTCTTAGCCTTCCCACTTTTAAAATATATGAAGGTCCTCAAAAATGTTTTTGTTTGTGTGGATTATATTTATCAATGTTTACCATATTAAAAACTAAAGTTGATGCATTTGCTGATGCTATCCATTCTCACAATTATTTGATGGGATTTTTAATATTTTTTTCCAATAAGCTGGCAATTGATTTTGTGGACCTCTGAGAGTCATGTGGTACTCCCAGAAATCCTAGGAAGTTTCTTCACCTCTGAAACATCATCTTTTTATCTCTGCTTGTTTACTTATTATTTAGGAAAGTCATCTGAATTTTAACTTCTTTTAATCTGCTGATGGATTTAGATTAGGGCTGTCTCTTTGACACATATATTGACTCAGAGTAGATAAACTGGACTTCTTGAGAGATATGCACTAGAGAAATAATTGCATGAATTCTCTGAAGTCTGTTAGGAGCCTTCATTTGGTTCTTGAAAAACACTAGAGATGTAACTGCATTAAAAACAGCTTATGTCTGCAAACACTAGCCCAGTGATGGCAAACCTTTTAGAGACCGAGTGCCCAAAAACTCGCCCTGCCCCCACTCCGCCTGCCCGCAGGGCCACTCACCGCCTCAGGGCCTGCCACAGATCGCCCAGGCAGCCCAGCAGTGCCATGGCCACACCCTCTGCCCACGCCCCGCAGCATCAACTGCGTGATGGGGCATGAGGGCAGAGTCTACACTGCCTGGTTGCCATGTCCTTGGCTGCGCTGCTCCACATGGGCCATGCTCAGGGGCGATTCTCCTCCAGGGGGACTGCTGGTGAGCAGGGGGTAGGCAAGGCTGGGGCAACGGCAACGTGTGCCCACAGAGAGGGCTCCGAGTGCCGCCTCTGGCACCTGTGCCATAGGTTCGCCACCACTGCACTAGCCAATCCCACATACCTGTTTTGCAATTTTTGGAATAGCTGAGGCTACAGTGGTAGCCATTACTTCCTTGAATGCAGCATTCTAAGATTGCTTCATCTCCAGTCCTTGTATATTTGAGGGATGCTTGTTTTCCTCTGCCTAGCCCCACATTCTATAAATTTTGAGTTTGTTAATGGCATCATGAAGTTCAGATGTACAGTTTGCATTTTAATCACTGGAGAAGATAATTCAGTTTAATGCAATAAGAAATAGCCTCCTCCTTTATGAAGCCTAATAAATAGCTGTTTAACTTTTTCTACAGAAATTAATGTTAGTTATTTTAATATATACATCTGAAAGAGATTAGAGAGCAATGTTCTGTATATGGCAAAGCTAAATATTTTTTGTGTGATTTAATATTGTTTACAACTATTTTTAAAAAAGAGTACAAAGAATATTATGTTTTGGAGTTATGCTAATGTTAAATAATGTACTAAATCAAATTGTAAAAAATATGTTGTATATAACAATATAGAAAAGTGAATATATGTGTTGCACATGTTATGACAGTAGAAACTTTTGTGTGTGTCTTTGTGTTTTAGCTCTTATGGCTACAGTGCTCATGAAAAGAGAATATGGGTGATCTCAGAAGTTCCTTGATATCATTTTACAGCTATCATTAGAATGGTTTTTAGTTTCCCTGTTTCAGCTATAAAATAGGGTAATCATTCATCATGGGTTAGTGCTTTTAGACCTGTCCATTCAGGAAAAGATAAGATAGTATCAACTTTCAAACTTAGTTAATTAAAGCTTTTAAGTGCATTATGAATGAAATGTCAAAAGATGACACTCACTAGGGGGAAAGATCTGTAAGTGATGTGATCAGTGATTTGATGTTCGTGGAAGTAAATTTTTCCTTAGAAATATGAAGCTATATAGAAGAAATGGGCAATTTCATTGCATAGACTAGAGTAAATGAAATAATTCCCATTATGCAGCATTGGTGAAGATAGGTGAAGATAATAAAGGTGGATATAAGAAAAAGTTAACATTATGGCACAGTAAAACTTGTCTAGCTTGTTGAACAGCAAACAAACTAAGTTAAAAGTGGTCACAAGGATTGTAAACAGACTATAGGCTACTTCCACCTGAAGCACTGTCACTTTTGCATAAACAGCACCCAAACATTTGTAATATTGCTGTGGTATATAGCCAAGGGAATCACAAATAGTTTGAAAAACATAAAATCGGTTTAACTGTAGATACTGACTTAAATGTTTTTATACACTGAAAAGAATCCCTGAGCTTATTGGTGGCTGCAGAGTTGGGGACAAGAGAAATGGATGTGAGGTTCAGTGCAAACAAAAAAACCATATGTATGATGATAAATCATTCCAGACAAAAGTCTGAATTGTTTGTGTGTGTGTATGTGCACATGTGCATTTATGTTTTTGAGTAAGCTTTGATTCTGGTGACTACATGAACAACAGAAGGTTTTTTGGTAAGATTTTTAGAAGTGGTTTGGCATTGCCTTCTTCATAGGGCTCAGAGAGTGACCTAGCTGACTAAGGAAGGATAGAATTCATGGTTTCTACTGGTCGTGGAATTATTATTTTCCTATTGACAGAAATCTGCCCTTTACTGTCTACTGGTTGAACCTAAGCTATGGGGTGATGGTTTTTCATCTGCTGAATTTATGGTAGTAGATATTGGATATTGGGGATATAACTGGGGACTGGAATAGAGGAGAATCTAAGGATACTTCCAACTCTAGACAGCTGAGGTATTGGCATATTTGGAGTTCCCTCTGGTATGGAGTGGGATACCATAAATATGAAATATTTTTGATTCTTATATTTTATCTTTTTTTCGGCCCATGGTTTAAACATAGTTTGCTAAAGTAGCCTAGTTCACACTACTATCACAGCCTGTGACTTTTAAAACACAATAACTGGCTTTACACAGGAGCGAAGAAATCACATTATGAATATAACATATAAGGCACCCTTGCTTATATTGAGCAAGATATTCTCTCAGTCTTGACATCTGTTCTGATATTTTGCATAATGACATATTCCGCTGTATTAATAACTTTAATGAATATGAAAACAAAACTAATGAAAGAAAGCTTTTATAAAGAAGGAGGCAAAGGAAATAATGTGGGATCAGGCTCCAAACTACAGGTGCTAGTAATATATCCACATATGTTGATAAACATATGGGCTTTCTATTATAAATAAAATCATGGGATTTGCTTCTCAGATCAGGGAAATTCCATTTTTTTTTTAAAAAAATAAAGTATTTAACTTCACTTTGTTTATGCTGTGAGTTAACCTTAGTGCAAACATGTAAATTAGTCAAAAATATGTGGGAATTATTTTCTCAGAAATGTTGTTTTTAAAGTATACACTAGAGGGTGCATGTGTACTGCAATTTTTGTACAATATTAAAATTAAGGCCTAAATATGTATTTGTTTGCTATCTTTAAAAATGACCTTTCTCCCATCATTTTCTGCAACTCAAGACACAGTAGTTATGAATTTTGCAATGTTCAAAATCACTCTTAAAGAGATTTTCATTCCAAATAATATTTAATGTTACTTAGAAGTCATGTGACTGTAGATGGTATGGAAGTTCTCTGAGTTCATACAGCTAGGGCTTTGTAAATTAACGAAAATGTCCCAAATTCCAGTATTAGCTACATTCTCAGGAAAACGAAGCTGATATACAAGCTAATTCAAATTTTCAAAGCTCATCTATCAAACTGATTATTCAGTTTCTATAATTTGAAGAATATTGTGTTTCCCAAGTTCACAATTTGAAAACCAATATTTCACTAATCATCTTGTGCATCTAACTGGATACCAGCTTTCCTATAAAAACCCACCATATAGTTTATAAGCTATCTGCAAGTACGTGGAATCTGCTTCTGGAATCATGCTACGCAGCTGAGCGACAGAGTGACCCATTCTAGCTCTGGACATCTTCAAAAGGTAAATGAGGTTGTGGGGTCTGGGGTGGTGGAAAGCAGACCTGAAGCCTGCAGGGACTTATGGGGTGGAGCAAAGGCCTGTGGGGACCCATTTGGAGGAGGAATACCTGCGGGGACCTGGGTTGGGGGAGAAAGAAATGACAGGAAGCAGAGCAAGGGATATCTTGTGGAATGGGGGTGGCAGGCATGGACCTCCACAGTGCCTCCCAGGGCCTCCCCCACCCCTGAGGCACCCCATGCTCCACTTACTTGCATAAAGGAGAGTGAGGTGGGGGTCCTTATGCTAGGCCATTTCACTTAATGGCCATCATGATATGTGACCATAATGGACAGGTTCCATTACAGTTGTATGTCTAGGTCTTATATTGCTCCACATTCTGTGAAGAAGAAAAAAAGGAAGTATATAAAATTGTTTCTTAGTTTCTTCTAGTCTACCCATCTCCTCCTCTCCATTTTTCCCCAAACATGTTTTGTATAAATGTGGAGAGATTATGGAGATTTTCAGGTAGGTAACCTGATGCCCTGCATATGTTTGGAACATCAGTGCCAATCAGTCCCTAGGCAGCATGGCTAAATGACAAGGCATTGTGGGAAATGTAGTCCACAGTTTTGAAGGTGCTCTGACATTTATCTGGACACAGTAGCCTTTGGTAGGATAATTAAAGAATCCTAAGTCTTTGTTTTAATTAAGCAAATAAATGCATTCTTGGTGACAAGAATACAGTGTACACTTTGTTCAGTAATACTTGTATGATTTTATGGTGTATGTGTCTTGCATGTGTGTGTTTTGCATTAAGACGACCACAAAAATTTCCCTATAAATGCTCACTAATCTATTGAGCTGAAAGCATTTTGTAATACTGAATGATGCATTTTGGACTAAAGTGTCAGGAGTTGAAAGGATCTTGTATGCACACAGGGGAAGGAATCATTTCCCCCCCATTAGCTTACTGATACTGTGAAGAATGATGCTGAGCAGGGCCCTGTAGTACCTTCTTTTTCTTTGTTTAACGTTAAAAAAATGTTTTAGAAGTCATGAAAATGAGTTTTGTCTTCCCTTCCTCTTACTGTCAAACAAAGTTTGCTTCAGTTCTCTCAACTTCACATGGAATTTGTCATGGACAGGAAGCATATACCTTACCTTGTGAATATATAACTTGTAGTCGCCTCTTAGGAAGAAAAAAGGGAATAGAAGAGAAGAACCCCTTTCATCATGTTCAGTTTTCCTCACTGTTTTATTTCACTTAAAACATCACTCAGGACCAAGTGGTATTTGTCAGTAGTAATTGGCAAAGGCTGCAGGCAGTTTTCAAGGCTGTCTGGGTAGAAAATCTCAAAGCAGTTGTCTGTGCTGAAAGAAAATATTACATTTGATCTCTTCCTCCTCCATTATCCCCCCCCCCATCTTTTAGGCATGATGCATGTCTGCATTCCACAGCTTGAAGAGTCCTCATTTTTAAATGTCAGGAAGTAGTTTTTCTTCAGAAATGTACAGTATTGGCTGGGTATGTGTAATTATTTTTCTGAGGTTTTTTTCTAGAAAATTTTGTTTTATTGTGGCTTTCAATAGCTGGCAAAATATAATATTTATGTGATGAATAGGTTAATCCCTCTCCTCCATCCCATCTTTTTTATAATTATTATTATTATTATTATTATTATTATTATTATTATTATTATTATTATTATTATTATTATTATTATTATTATTATTATTATTATTATTATTATTATTATTATTAAAGCATAAATTTCTTCCTGGGTGTTTCCTATTTGAGTAATGAGCCACACACTTAAACCTCTGTGCAATTAATCACCTCACCTTTAACTCACTTGTACAAACTGAATCTGACTTAATCATCTCTGTCTTTGCACTTGTGTACTGCAATGACAAAAAACGAGTGGCCCAATATGAGACTTTCAACGTATCAAGCATATGGACTATTGGTTTTTCTTTTAAGTTATGACCAGGTGCAGGAAGCCTTTTAGAACTATTCCCAGGCTCTTTGCAGTTTTAGAAAACATCAAAAGTTGAATCTGAATATCATCTGTGGTCAAGGACTGTAGACTATGACTCTGTACGGGTAGTCCTTGACTTAAACAACAATTGAGCTCAAAATTTCTGTTGCTAAGTGACACAGCTGTTAAGTGAATTTGATCCATTTCACGAAATTTCTTGTTACAATTGTTAAGTGAACCACTGCAGTTGTTAATTTAGTAAGTTGTTAAATGAATCTGGCTTCCCCATTGACTTTGCCTGTCAGAAGGTTTCAGGAGATGATCACGTGACCCCAGGATACTGCAACTATCACAAATATGTGTCAATAGCAGAGCTTCTGAATTTTGATCATGTGAGCATTGAGATGATGCAATGGTTGGAAATTTAAGTGTAGGCTTCTGGTGGAGCCTGAAAAAATTCTATATGAGCAGAGCTGATACCATAGAATCAGAGCAGAGCTGAGAGACCATTGAACTGGAACAAATTAAAGATTTATTGAGAAGACACATATAGATATAAAATTTATCTGTCTGTCTGTCTGTCTGTCTGTCTGTCTGTCTGTCTGTCTATCTATCTATCTATCTATCTATCTATCTATCTATCTATCTATCTATCTATCTATCTATCTATCTATCTATCTATCTATCGTCTACCTAGCTAACTATTTTTTATTTTCTAAATCATTTTTCTTTAGCGTCTTATATTTTTCTTCTCTTTCTACTAAAGGACATACTTCCTGTGCAAGAGAAAGATCAATTGCTTTTATTTTTTAAATGCTATTTTCCCTGCTCCCCCCCCCATATTTCCACATAATTACTGTAGCAATTGCTTCCATTTCAGTCACACAGAAGTAAAACAACAAACATTCCATCATCATAAAGACTTATTTTTAGAATTATATGATACTGCTCACTTTTTTTCCTTCTGTTTCCTAAAGTTTGGTCAATTACTGTATCCATCTGGGAAAAGACCTGTTCTCTTAACCCACAGCTTTTAAGCTTATTAAAAATCTTTGGTGAAGACCTTAGTCAATGTTGAATATTCTTAACTTCAAAATATATACTGTCAAGAGGATCATCTCTGTTTACTTGCCTTTCACACTTTCAGATAATCCTCTACTTCATTCTGCTTCTGTCTCCATCTCAAAGCAACAAATAAGATGGAAGGCAGGGAAGGCCTGAATGCAGCTGTGGCCATTGGGCTCATAACAGCAGCCTTCCTGACCTGGACTCAGGGCATCCCACTTCCTACCTACCTCTAATAATTCTTCTAGTTCTTATTGGGAAAAGGGATCTGTTCTGGGCAGTGGGGCAGTGGCGACATGGCTGGACATTGGCCTGAGATTAGTTTGTCAACCATATGGCTCTGGGTTGCAATAGATCCTGAGCCTGTAGGCCAGACATACAGTCTAACAGGCAGAATGGTTTGCCTCTTGCACTTTCCTTGGTGATAGTTATCAGAAGATAATGATTTTTTCTCTCTTGCTTTTTGGGGTTTCTTCAGGTACTTCTGTTACTTGCCTGATCTCAGACCTTACAGCAAATAAGCAGTAAGATGGCTCTGCTAGAAACTGAATAAGCAGGAAGTAGCAAAAAATGTTGAGTGAAGAGGACCTTTGCTTGATAGATATCACTACTCTGATACCCAGTAAAATTATTGTACATAGGTTGAAACCGTCTTAAAGCAGCCCTTTCCATCAGGGCCAAATGTGAATATTCTTCTCTACAGATAATGTAAGAATGATTTAGCAGTGAGGCAGAAACAAAATTGTCTAACTATGATCCTCAGTTTTTCTATTTTTCTGGAAATCAGCTGTGTCTCTCTTCCAATCTATTTTAGTCTAGAGATAGGTTTGGAAACTCCTGTGCACTTTAGTAATTACTTGCATGTATTAATAATGGGCAGTTTTGTACTTATGATTAAGAATTTAAAGTGTAGGAGTTGTTTTGAAGTCAGTTCCTATTGTTAAGCATTCTAACTTAATTTAGTTTCAGAGTGTGAAAAAGAGGAATGTTTACTGGAAATGTAGCTATTACCGGTAGGTTTTTTAAAATAATGGCCTTAAATCATCTGGCCTTATACTTACATAATCCAGGGAAGAGAATGTTTAAAATCCTTATTTCAGTCAAATGCTTAGGAACGCCATCTTTTTAAAGGTAAACTGATGTGGAGTATGTTAAAGAAAAAAAAATATAGAACACGTTTATCCTATGATATAGTCCATTATATCTTTATTCTGAGTATGTTTATTGACTAGAAGCACAACTTCATTCTTTATGTGATCTCAAATAAATCATTTGTTTTCTGCAGGAAAATATGATGTTTTAGATTTCACCCAAAACAGCTTGGTTATAAAATATTCAGTCCTAGAGAGCTTGAAAAATGCTAAACCTAAGTTCTATTTAGATCTGTCGACAGGTTTGTCATTAAGGTATCATCCTTATTGTTTGATGTCAGTGTGATTTTCCTTACACTGAAAATGTAGTACTGACCATTTTATTATTATTTGTTTTTTAGAACACTATTTCAAATAATATGTTCAGTTTTGTCCTAGGTTTCTTAGGGAAGATCTCATTTTCTGATTGGCCCATCATCAGTATAGGCTATTCATTGCTTTCTGAATGCAAGAACTATTAAAAGAGCATCCTGTACCCACAGTTTTCTTGCTTTGACTCAAAAGTACTCTTTTTTGATCCAAGCCATCTTAGGTATTCCAGAAGTGATTATCTTCAGTACTGGTCTTTGACCATAGTAAAGATTTATTTGAATTACAGTCTGATTCAGACCTAAATACATTATATGATTCAATATTTTAAACTATTGTTTGCCTTCATTATGTAAGGGGGGGTGTCAACAAGATATGATGGTGTTTGTATACCTCCAGGATTGTTTGAAGACAAAACCACAGCCATGCTGGATAACAGAAGTGTGGTTAGATAGTGTAACTTTAGGAACACTTTTCATGGCTTACCACAAAACCTCAATAGAGATATGTTAGAAAGTAGACTGAAGCTTTCTCTTGTATACTTCTGAGAGCTGAAGCCAAAGACAATGTTTGTGACCTATTAATAATTGTAACTTTGTCTTTTCATTTCATACAGAAATCAAACACAAATTGAATGCAATCTATTCCTAATTAATAAATAGCTATGTGTATTTAACGGGTCTTATTAAAGTTATTACTATGGGATGCTTACAAACTGAATTTATAAAATGGAATTACATACAATTGGCACATCATAATCATGTTTGGGCAGGCAAGGAAAAATTATAACAAAAGGCTTTAACCAATATATGCCATTTTCTTATGGTGAAAGTGTTGCAAAACACTCCACAAAAACTATTAATGCTTTCCTGACTTTTCATGTATATTTATTTTTGTTGATTTCCATGTCACCTTTCTATTATTCAAGGTTATATTTCTTTCAAGCATTTGTTGGCTCTTTGTTTGTTTATTCCTTCCAAGCCAGCTTTTAAAAAGCAACCTTGCTTGGTGGATGATTCTTACTAGCTACCAGGTTATATAGAAATCTGCTACAGAAACATGCTTTCACAGAGTGAAAGTGGGATTATTAGCAACAGCAATAGCACTTAAACTTATATACAGCGCCATAATCCTATACAGCACTCTCTACGCAGTTTACAAATGTCAGCATATTGCACCCAACAATCTGGGCCCTCATTTTACCAACTTCAGAAGGATGGAAGGCTGAGTCAATCTTGAGCCAATCAGGATTGAACCCCTGGCTGTGGGCAGAGTTAGCCTGCAATATTGCATTCTAACCACTTTCCTACCATAGCTCGTGATGATTTTTTTTTTTTATAAAATTTTTTATTATTTTCAAATATAATAAAATATAAACATGAATTTGATGGATATAAATACAAAACATCAGTACACAAAAGAAAATATAGTTTGCGTATGATCCCCGCTGCCCCCTCTCCGCTTCCCCCTCTTTCACTTGCCAGACCTTCCTCCCCCTAAACTCTCAACCACTCCACCTTCCTCCTTTCCCTCCCTACTTCCCAACCTCTTTCTCAAGCACCAACCGGAAGCAGTTTGGGGTAACAGCAGGGATCATCCATAAATATACAACCAAAATAATTAATAAACACATCAATTCTTATATATTTTTATCCTTATCCCCCCCTCCCCCCCCCCGGACTTCCCAGAGCTAAACCCAGGAATAATTACAAAGTAATTTTAATCTATCCAAAGCTATCCATTCATACGATAAACAATTATAAAATTACTATAAAGCTCGTGATGATTCATTCTGATTTTTGCTTTCTCCTTGTGTTTCAACCAATGAGCTCCTGCCATGAAATTAATGGAATAAAATCCAAGTGAAAAGTGAATTACTCCTGAATAATTTATATTTTATATTTAGAAGACCGAAAAATACAATTTTATATAATTCATAAATGTTCATGGGATAAAGGATTCTTCCCTCATGCTGAGGACTGTATATACAGTATTTTATTTTGCATCAGAAGGGCTTTGTGAGGGTGATAGAGGGATTTCCATCTCTGTGTGCATAAAGATATTTAGTTAATATGGTTAGTATTGAATTTGTTCTTCTGGATGTATTCCTGTCAACTCTTGAGTGTTATAAAATCTCCACCTTTTCCCTAGGACAAGTTTCTGATTAGTTATTTTGTGCTTCTGCTAAGACACGGAGCACCTTCCAAAGCAAACAAACCATGCCCCATTGTGTCATGAGAATTAGCTAACATTTCTTTCTCCCTTTGTCTTAAACTACAGATTAAAGGGAGTTTTGTGAGTCTTTCGTTCTGCTTGATGGAGAGAGGCAGCTTAACTCTTTCCTTGACTGAAAGTTAAAACTGTCTCCCTGTTCCCCGTACTTCTGCATAAGTACAGCTTTGTTAGACTTATTTGAGTTTTGAAAATAAACTTGGTGAAAGAATGTGCTTGGGAGAGTAGGAATATAACAAGGCAGGAAACATGGAAGTTGAAAACAACAGGAACAGCCAGGCCAGCCCTTTTCCATTCCATGTCTCCATGTCTCCATTTTCATCCAAGTGCTGAATAACTGCAAGCATTAGTCAGAATCTTTGTTTGAGCTGGCTGCATACTCAGAGTCTCCCTCAAAAAAAGTTCAGGAAAATTATTTTGGGTGGTAAGACATTAATAGCTTCAGAACTGCACACTATGCAATTATTCTTTCTTAAAAGTTTTATGAAGTGTCATAGACAGGGCATAGTCTAAAGGCACAAATTAAAGAGTCAACTTTTTTTTTTAAATAAACAGGTTTATGTTAATTAGTGCCTAGGAAACATTTCCTTACTTCTACCAGATATGAAGAAAATTGGTCACAAATTAAGTATCTAGTAAAACTTGTGCTTTAGTATGGTACGGTCATCCTTCAGCATGGGGTTAAGTGTAATGATTCTTAGGGATTGTTGGTAGTAATGGTATGTTTGGCTATGTCCAAGTAACATCACTGTCTCACAAGTTGCAATAGCTCTTTGTAGGTTTCTCGGTATTATTTAAAGTACTGATTGTCACCTATAAAGCCCTACATGCACAGAACTAAGCTACTTGTGGGATAGCATCTCCTTGATCTTTCTGTTTCATGAGATCACACTAGGTGAGTATGCTCCAGGTTCCTTCTTTGAAACCATGGCATCAAATGGGACCTAGGAGAGGTACTTTATCTGCTGCTATATCTGTTTTTTGGACTGAACTTCCCTTTGAAACTCAAAAAGCCTGACCATACTGACTTGCCGTAGAGCCAGAAAGAACTGACTCTTCTCCTATGCATTGGATAAGGATGGTAGAAAAACCCATTCTATGATGTGCAGGAATATTTCTATTTCCAGATTTAGTTATGTATTGATTATGTTTTTGATTTTGTTGGTTTGTTGGTTTTTGTATTCTATTTATTCTTGTTTTTACTTTTTCTCTTTTGTATGCTACCCAGAGTCATAAATTATGATAGGGAGAGCTTTATAAATCTTTTAAATAATAAATCAATAAATAATAAAATACCCTTAAGCTAGGGTGAAAGTAATATGACATATATTGTATGTGTTAATGTCAATGTACTCAGTCTTTTACATTTGCCACTCTCTAATTATTTTATTTTCTAAAGATTAATTAAATTAAGACACAGAAAGCTGGCATTCTACAAAGATAAATACTAGTCTCTAGCATTATCTTGATTTTCACTAAAGGTTGGTGATATGCAAACCTGGCAATTAAAAACAGTGTCCACCATCCAGAAAAAGAAAAAAAAAATAAGGCAAGACACAGAAGGAAAAACTAGAGGGGATTGCCAAGGCCAACATTACCAGTTTATTTTCCGGTAAGTGGGCATTTTGTGATTAGCAAAACCAAGCATAGAAGCCTTTTTGTGAAAGAAGCAACCTTCCCCATGCATCCAAGTCAAATTCCTAGAATTATAAATGTGCAATCTGCCTCAGAAAGTTTTCTTCTTTGGCGTTTGACCTATGAAAATCATGCTGATATGTGTTTGGTGTTGATGCTATTTATTAGTTTATTATTTTAGTTAGCATGGTTGCCTACTCAATCTGCTTAGTTTACTGGAATGGAGAATGTTGAGTTTTTCTACTGTGCAGGAATATATTTTGATTTCTTTCATAGGCATGATGTACTAAGTTTGTAAATCCTGGGCTATGGTTAACTATTAAACATTGGTCAGACCATTGTGGCTTGTTCAACAAATTAAAATGAACCGTAGTTTAATGCAAACTGTGAAGCCAATCATTAGAAACTATTCCGAATATGAAAAAAGGGAAGAGAGCTATGAATGCAGTTGTTCATTTTTTCTTAGGTAGGTAGGTAAATATAACCATAGCACAAGCCAAGCATATGTGGAAGAATTCCTTCATTAGCAATTTGTTCCCAGTTTTCAAAGAGTTTTTGAGCAGGGAATAGCTTTGTCAAAAAGTAGCTGCATATCTGAGAATGCTAAAGATTTCAGCAAGACACCCTTAAGAATGAGGACATTAGAACTCTTATATTTGGTTGGCATTCTATGTCCTGTATGTTCTTCCAAGATTTCAAACTTAGCAAGAAATATATGAATCTGTTATAGATGTGATATAAAGTTGCCATCGAAGGTAGCATGGGAATTGACCACAACCCTGGTCTTCTTTATGAATCAAAGTTTCTTCTATTTATTTAAAATCTTTATAACAACATCCTGCAGACCGCACTACTTCCAGAGGCAATCTGAGACAAACAACATAAAAAAGCTCTAGTGGGCAGAGTTCATTAGCATCACTTTAATGCACAATCTGATTGAGGATGTCTAATTTCAAAAAAAGAAAGAAAATAATTAAGTTTATTTTCACTACTGGGGCCGGAGATGTAGTATCTCAGCAACGCAAGCAGGAAGCACAAATGATAGAAGAGTCACACACCCCTTTTGTAAATTCAGCACAGGTGGCCAGAAAGAATACCTGAGCAAATATCAACAATTGCTTAAGAAACTTTCATTGTACCCAAGTTTGCTGTAGGTGGTTCCTGCAAATTTCTGCATCTATTGATTCAAAACCAGGCAAGGGTGGGGGAAAGGCTTTCACGGATGAATGCTCACTTGTAAATCTTGCTGATAACTTTATTACTTTTTAATACTTTTATTGCTAATTTCTATACTGAAGGCATTAATCTCATATTTTATTTTTAGTTCAGTGTCACTAATGGTTGTAAGTGAATAGTGAACTCCCATTTGTACAAAGGCCTGGTTTACACTAAGTCTTTTTTATGTACACACATGACTTGGAGAGAACTTGCCTTTTATAAACTGAGTGGCTCATTCCATTTTAAATAAAGTAAGTCAGGTGATGTTCACTTCTCCAGTTTTATTTTAATTTTGTACAAACTGCCAAGGGAGCCTGGTAACCAGCAAGCTTTCTTTCATACTGTCTACTGTCCAAACTAAATAAAGTGAAGATTATGCAAGTTGTTTCCAAGAATTCCCAAGGACCTGATGTTGATGTTATGAGAGGGAAATGTCAGCCTTCACAAATGAATTTTCTAGTTGCACAATACCATCAAGGAAGCTAGTTGGATGACTGTTATTCACAGAAGTGGTAACTCATATTACACCTTTCCCTCCTATTCTGGACACCGAGGGGTTGGAGGGATATAAAAACAGTTAAGATGGTGACCATGACAGAGACTTGTCCCTTTTGTAGATGCTTTGTCCATAGGCAATACATCTAAAAAGGAGCAGGGCTTTGGCACTATTTTGGTTTTTAACTCCCATTTTGGGTCCTCATGGACAACAACAAAAAGCTGCAGAGCCTTTAAATGTGAACTTTTTCATGCTTTGGGCAAAATCCCCTTGCCATATTTAGTCAGCTGCCATCAGTTCACTCTGTGCATGTTTTAGTAGCAATGAATGCTTGAGAAGGGTTCCTATTTAGTCCATTGTAAAGATTAAGTACATCTGAAATAAAGCATGGGTATGATTTGAACGTCATAAATTATGCCCCTGTTTGCATTATAAATGATTAAATTGATTTTCAATAGTGATTAAGCATTTTATTTAGTGTTTAAGCATTCTACTTTATCAATTATTGTCCAGCTTAGCATCAACTTTTGTCAGTTCAGGAAGCATCTAATGATCTGGCAGCCAAGCAAATTTCAAACACTTCTGTCAACTTCATGCTATTTTAGGAGAGAATTACAGACAGCAATTCAAAGAAACATCTGTATTTAGGAAAGGAATATTGCTTTTCTCAACATTTGTCATTTAGATTTGCTGCAAACATAACATGGAATATTGAACTAGCAAATCAGAGTAGAAATTATTATTTTTGTAGTAATTGACCATATAGATGACATTTGTTTTTATGACTGGAAAGGAATTTGTGCTGTTTTGTGCTCTTTGTGTCTCAGGTGGTAGATTAGATATTCAACAGCAGTTTATAGGAGCTACTTCCTTTATCTACTTCCTTTATGAGTTTTGTATATATCTTGTGATACTTATTTACTTGTAAACAGTTGGAAGAGTAGGAAAGAAGTAACATAGGACAGTTATGCTGACTACGAAGCAGCATCAGCTGCAAAAGCCATATCAAACATTGAGGTATACCACAGAACTGCATTTATCAGAGAGTTTCAAACTCAAGTATTTCTCTGCACTGCTGAGATTCAAACTACAGGTTAGATTTTATATTTAGTGTTCAATTACAGTGGGTGTGATTTCAGGTACTTTCAGCAATTTCTATGATTGTAATTATTGCTATAATTCTTCTCTGTCGTTTCATAAAAATAGGATTAGGAAAACATTTTTTATCCAAAGAACATTTTCCCCTTGTGGATAATCTTCCAGGACCCACATTTAAAAAGGGATTGTGGCAAAGCCATAAATTGCATTCATACAAGATTCATGTGTTTCTATCCATTCCCCCCCCCTTTTTTTAAAAGTACACATTGTGTTGAAACTTTTTCTTTTTTAGACTAAAGAATAACTTGATGCGCTGTTAGTAGGATTGAAGAAAATATCATTGATTAACTATCAATTCATAATCAAACTGGATAAAACAAATGTGTATTTCTTTTATTACATCAGTTTTTGGAGTATTCAAGGAAATACTTGGCACCTCCCAAAGGATTGAAACCCAAATTATTGATTTCTATCATGCCTATTTAACAGGTCTATTAAAAGTAGAAATTAAAGAAAATTAAATAGCAATAAGAAAATTAAATAGCAATAGCACATAGATTTATATACTACTTCGCAGTGCTTTACAGCCCTCTCTAAGTGGTTTATAGAGTCAGTATATTGGCCCCAACAAATTGGGTCCTCATTTTACTGACCTTGAAAGAATGGAAGGCCAAGTCAACCTTGAGTCGGTGAGAATTGAACTGCCAAACTGCGAGCAGCCAGGAGTCAGCAAAAGTAACTTGCAGTACTGCATTTTAAGCACTGCGCCACCAGGGCTCTTAAAATGTTCTGCATCATCATATGTATTATTATTTTTTTTTGCTTTTTCACAAGTTCACCATGTATGGTAAAAAAAAAATGTTTTCACATTTCCAGCATTGACCAGAGGTACTTTTATATATCTTAGATAATTTCTCTGGTGTCATATACTAGCCATACATCATATTACAAAAATTCTCTCTTAAATTATAACAGAATGTAAATTTCAAGCCTTTTACCCACATTCCTTCCCACTGATCTATATGTGGAGTTTGTAGCCCATTTTATTATGCAGTCTTTAACCTGGTCTTCTTCTATTTCAAATCTCAGTAAAGGCTTACACATATTTGCAATCACATATTCATTGTTTTCAATCCAATGTCAAATGTCATCCTATGATATGCAGTTCCAATAACCCTTTTGTCTATATTAAATCTTTTTGTCAATTGTGCATAAGAAAACTATTGAAAAGTAAATCCTTCTGCAATCAGGTGTTCTTTTGACTTCATTTTAAGTTCTGCATGTTCCGGTAGCAACAAATCTTGATATGTTAACTTGTTTCTTTTTTACAAAAGGTTTTTTGTGGAGACCAGAATACATTAGATTAGAAAGGCTGAATGATCCTGGCTCCTGCTACGTCCCAAACCTAGAAAATATTTAGACCAGTTTATGAGCTGGCAGTGAAAAGCCTTTTCAAAAAGAAAAGTAAATGAAAATGTTGCTGGCTTTCTCATTTGTTTTTTATTATTATGTTAATGATCAAGCTGCTTCATTTAATTATGTTCCATAACTAAAATACAGCTTTTATGCCAGTTCATGATCTGACAGCACCTCTAAAGATCTGCAAAACTGGTTTAATTCTCCTTGATGCCTAAATGGTTTACATTTTTAGTGGGTGCCTTTGCAATTCTGAAATATATACCTAATATAATTTTGCATTATAGTTATTTTAATGTATGTGTTATTCTGTGGGTCTTTTAATTTATTTTGAATTATATTATTGATGTTTTAGGGGCGATATTTTTAACTTCTGCTTTGTAAGCTGCCAAAGGCTACAATTATTGGATATTATAAAAAGGTAACAGAAAACCAAATAAATCAATATTTCCCCCCTCATTCCCACATGTGTGTCAGTACTGGAAGAAATAGGAATGTGCCATGCATTAATAAATAAAATCAAATTAGCTAGTTCCAGATTAATATTATGAGACAAGTCCTCCAAATTAAAGTAAGTATATTGTTATAGGAGAATTCTGGTATTTTATACCTGTGTTTCTAAAAGTAGTGCTTTATAGTTTTCTTTTTAAGTTGTATTTTCTCTTTTTTAATTTTCTTTTGAGGCTCTACATTTTAAGTCCTAAAAAGAGAAATAAAGTGCAGTGATGAAATGTAAATGTTTTGCTTTCTAAAGCTTTCAGGATCATTCAGAAAATCTCCTGGATTACAGTTAAATGGACCACTGTTTAAGTACTTGAGTAGGTGTCATATTTTTCCTCCAAGTATGTATTGAAATAAATCCTATGTAGACATCTGGCTTAATAAATCAAAGACAAAATGATAAAGACGATGTGATGATACTGTCTGAGATGTTTTGTCCTATGAAAGCTTCTTAATCACAGGCAATTTTTTTATTTATTTACCCACTATATTTAGCACACCACTGTTCCAATGCTGATGGGTTTCAGTTTTACCTTGCATCAACTTGTTGTTTGGCAACAAGTATAATACCTGCTTTTATAACACTGACTTACTACTGAATTTTTCTAGGGGAGAATATGCTGCATAGATGTGCTTTCTGACATTTATTAAGCTCATGTAAAAGAAGGCCTTATATATATTGTACAAATGCCCCTGCTTTTCTCAGCACAGGGACCACAGGAGGGGTAAATGGAAAATGTGTGTCACAGTGTTGCTTGTCCTTGCAAAGTATCGGCACTTACATAGGTTAACCCAAGACTGCAAATCACTTTAAATCCACGGGGTCCTGAGCTCCGGTTGTCTATCCAAAGCCTTGGGAGGACGACAAAGCGTGGTTTCGGAAACTCCAGCAGCAGGTGCGAGACCAAAAGTGCAGGAGCACATCTGGTCATCGGAATGGGCCTTGCTTGGCAGAGACTCTTGGCGTTCAGAGGCGCCACATAATACCATTCCTGAAGTTGGTCAGGAATTCCTTGGTAGACGCAGGCTACCATTCTTGAAATGGTGAACCAGGGATTGTTCTGGCCACCACTCAATTTGGCCTGCCACTCTCTGGAATTCACGCATATATTCTTTTGCTGCCCTAACCCCCCGTCTGACTTCGTGGATGTCCTGTTCAGCCTGCTTGCCCTTGCTCCAGTTTTACGGGTATTGTGACATTGCATATAATGACATTACACAGACAAAGGGACAAAGTCTGAATCACATAATCAATTTCATCATTTTGACGAAACCCCAGCTTTCTGATACTACTCTTGTTTCTAGATTTTTTAAAAAATTAAGTCCTGTATTGTCTAAAATTCACCTAACCTTTTCTCAACCCAAAGGGAATCCCCAAATAAATATGAATATATGTTTCTTCAGACACTTCCAGACTAGTCTTTCTCCCAGCCTTTGGAATCTACTTCAAAATTGCCCCAAGATGGAACTATTTTGATTGTGGGGATTCTTTCTTTATATTTGAGAATATCAAATTATGAAAAAAATAGGCAAGTCAAAATGTTTGACTGACAGTTCCCTACACTCACAGAGTTGAGTAAATATCTGAGCACAAAGAATTGCTATTCAATCGGCACTCAGTTATTCATTAGTGATAGGCTGCTTGTCACACCTCCTCTGGCTTGCACAATTTCCTGTTAAAATAAATAATTAAAAGAGTGTAAAGGCCTTATGCTGGAACTATGGAAAATTTAAATTTTAAAAATTAGGCTGGAATTGCTGCCTTTAGGTTCCCTTATCAAAACAGCATCCCTATGGTAGAGTAACATCTGGGAATTGGGGTAGGGAGTTAAGTCCTATTCCCGGAACAAAAGCACCAATTGTTCCCTTTTCATTCATTCATCAGAAAGCAGGAGGAAAGCTTGGAATTCATCTCTGATGCATGGCTGTAGTTATGACATTATTTGCTCACTGTGGGGATGAACTAGTTGGAAAACCCCCCCCCCCAAATATGTCTTTTTCTAGAGAAGCCTTAAATGAATACAACCTATTTCACAATTTGAAATTGAATGACGTGAAGGCATCAAATTGACCTGAAGACATCTTGCTGCAAAATGATGCCATTAGACAGAATTAATTTTTGATGTGAAGAAATGTGTGAGCTGCCAATTTGTTAATAAGAGGCTTTCTAATTACAGTTGATAGGGATGAACAGAAAGTGAATAGTGATGGTGTCTGGGGGCAAAAAAGACAGTGGAATCCTTAGTGTTCTCTGAACTTGGATATTTACTAGCAGACATTTCATTACCCAACTAAATAAGAAAAAAAGCCTTCCTGTTCCACTTTCACTTTCTTTCTATTCAACTAAAAACAAGTTAATAGTGAGAGATAAAAGTATCATCAGGTAATAATGCACTAACCCACTCAGGTATTTTTGAATTCTCTTCCGGCTTTTCATAATTTTTCATCTTTGTATTCTTGATATAGCCTTTATGCTTTCTAGTGATTGTACCCTACTTTCCTTATGCTGGTCTATAACTAATAAAGATTTGATTTGATTGAGAAGTGACATAGGAGTATATACTACCCTCTAAGGCATTGTTTCTCCTGCTTGACAACTTTATGGTGCATGGACTTCAACTCCCAGAAATTCCCATTCCCCATGCTGGCTGGGGAATTCCGGAAATTGAAATCAATGCATCTTAAAGATGCCAAGCTTGAGAAACAATGCTCTAACCTATTGTGTGCAATCTGGGGTGGTGAATTTGGACAGAATTCACTTGCTATTAAATAGTTTGGTATTAAATAGTTTGGTATTAAATACTAGTTTGGTATTAAATTTTAGAGTATATGCACTTTCATCCAACCTGAAGGGTGTCAAATGTTTGCCACGATTAAGTTTTGTTGGTGGAAAAATGGAGGATTTATAATAATATAATTTAGGCCATTTTTTCAATCAAGTAAAGTTTAGCAAGGGAAATAATTCCATAGGATCTTAAAGAGTTCTTCTGATAATACAGTTATCAGGAAATGGAGACCTATGTTTGTTTGTTTGTTAAATTTATTTGCTGCCTATCTGGCCATGGGGCTACTCCATGTGGCTTACAACAATAAAAATGGAAAAATGAAAAGAAGTGTAATTATAACGGTAATTAAAGTAATGGAGCAATAGAATAAACAATGGAAAAGAAACAATGATAAGTGTAAAGCTATATGAGAATAAATAAAAGACGGGCAGGAGGGGAAGCAGGGAGTGAGGGGGGGATCCCAATAGTCAAAGTTCTTTGACCAACAGGATTTTTCTGCTCGCACGAGTGGGGTGGATTTATAATAGCGGGACAAGGCAGCCTGGACCTAATGCCATTAAGGGCTTTAAAGGTCATAACCCACACTTTGAACTGCACCCAGAAGAGACTGGTAGCTAGTGCAGTTCGAGGAGCACAGGTGTAATATGGGCCATTTTAGTGGCCCCGAAGATTGCTCTTGCTGTCTTGAACCAGCTAAAGCTTCTGAATACGCTTCAAGGGTAGCCCCATGTAGAGCACAATACAGTAATCCGGATGAGAGATGAAGGCAGTGGCAGCAGCGGATGGATGGTGATGGGAAGAAGGGCAGCAGCAATCCCGGTGGCCTTCAATGTTTTTGATCAGTTCTATTTTAGAAGGAAATTTTATGTCAACCATATAGAGTATCTAACTTTATGATTTTGTCTTGTATATAAAATAATTTAATACATGGAAATATTATTTCAAAGTGTTTTGAAAACCTGATTAACATATTAATTGGTGAGATTTTTAGTGAGAATTATGATGGCTGACCAATCAACTGGCAGAGGAAAAAACTTATGTAAAAACATAAGTATTATATTTATGATTATAACGATCATAGCAGGCCTATTTTCTTTTTTAGCTTCCATGTGAGGAATGTGAAACACAACAGTGTGAAAGACTAGACTAGATGAGATTCTGGATACGCAGAAAAGAAGTTCTATTACTCTTCAACTCCTCCATAGGATTTTGAAGCTGAATGGATTCCAAATGTATGCAAGAGCTCCAGTCATGGACAGGCTTCTACACACACAAAAGTAAAAACATCTGATTGAAAACCAGTCCATCCCTCTGTATCAAAGTGAAGTGGTTGACAAATGAATACGTTTAGGAAGGAATGAAGGACTACTAATCCCCTCTCCCTTCTCTTATGTATCCCTCATGTCTCTTTTCCTAGTGACTAATTGTCTTTAGAGTTGGAAAAATATGGAGAAAGGAAATTTAGCCAATAGGAAGAGACTTGAGTGGGTGCATATAATTTTATTTTCTCATGAGCTTATTTGAACCAGAAACAATTTAGAAGGCAAAGATACAATATCAGTATTTGATATTGTCATTGGCTAGATGACATTCAGCCGTAATATCATCCCAAAACAATTCTGAATGTTTTTATTTTCTGACTTCCTGTAACTAAAAATATAACTATTACTAAAGGATGTGTTAGAAAAATACTCCTTCGTTATGGTTTGATGTAATCTAAATTATTTCAGCTGAACTCAGCTGCATTTTTTCCAATAATTTATACTAGCATATTTGAAAGTTTCTGTAATGTGACATATTAGAACAGGGGTGTCAAACTGCTGGCCCGCGGGCCAGACCGTTACACGGAAGCCACACCCATCCCATTGCCAGCAATGGCAAAACAGTCCCGATACGTTGTGCGATGTCACGTGACGTCGCAAATTTGACATGTCTTTATTAGAAGAAGGCAAACAATTGCAATACGTATTATTGCAATTTTTGCCAAGGTTGACTCAATTTGTAAAACTGATTCTGTTCTGCAGTTATTGTTGGTAGCAACGAACAGTGATATAGTCTTGAAAAACAAATCCAACTTTTTTTTTTATTCAAGGCTGTCAAGTTATTTTTCTGAAGTCTTTTAAGTCTGCTCAGTTGTTGCTTAATCCTTACCTCAGGGCTAAAAGCCTTTCAAAAGAACAAAAACACATGTAATATCAAAAAGAAAGTCGGCTATATGCCATGCTTTCTGGAGCAGTTTGTCTGTGGAGAATTCCTTAGAGAGAATTCAGATGAGCAGAATGTGACAGAAATTCATTCAGTAATCACTAGTCCTTCAATCAAAGGCATCCATGTCATTCACATCAACTGAGCTTCACTTTTGAAGCTGTTAGAAGAACATTGTAGGATCTGGGTGGTGTCTGTAATAAGATCCAAGCAGTCTTCCATTACAGGGTGTGGCAGGAAACAGACAAATATAAGATTCATGAGGCATGTCTGAAGTGTGTCTGCACAACTATTACAGATCAGCCTTGCTTTCAGATGTGTGTTAAATTTCACGTTCCATAATCTTCTGCAGATCTTAAATATAAAATGGGAAGTGTTTCCTTCTCATTTTCCTTCTTATTATATTCATTTTAAGGACCAAGCAAATATTCATTTTAAAGATACAGAAGGGGATTGGACTTGATGTCAAATTAACTTTCTAAAGAAAAAATGGAAGGTTGATTTGAATCCTTAAATAAAATTGCATTGCTCTGAATCAACTTCTACAATTTAGATGATTCTGCATCTGAGCAAAAATGAAAATTTCCAAATACTTGGAAATCCAAGAAAAACTAACGAATTCAACAATTCAGTTTAATAACCATATTAAATTGATTTAATTTTAAATGAATTTTAGAAACACAAGCCATTACCCTTATAGACTGAAAGCTCTATTATTTATTTCTGTATTCATTGCTTTATGAATATATAATTATTTAGCCTTTTCATGCATGTCTACCACTTAGAGTAGCTCATACAGTACTAAGGAATATAATATATTTGTATAATATAGAGATTCTCTGTATTGCTTGGAGTAGCACTAAAACATTTATTTTTGCATCATTAAATCTGCTGTTCTTTTTTCCACTTGTTCAACTATTTCCAAACTTCTTCTGTTTATTTAAAGAAATGTGATCCTGTGCGGTGCAAAGCATCTCTTCTAGCCAACTGCATAATTGAAGACAACATGTTTGCTGTTCCCATGTTTGCTATTTTGTAATTTGCTGTATCTGTAGTAAGTCCACCTTAACTTCAACAAAATGAGAAATAATTTTACATCATTCTGTGTGAGCTATAGTATATTTGTATTTCTGATGAACAAAGAAATTCCCTCACAGGAAATGTACTTCCTTAAATTATTAACTATACCAAACCGCTTCATGCCTTTAAAGTCAAAATGTCATCAAACTTTTTTTGAGACTATAGAAATAATATTTCTTAAGTCATAAATCAAGAACTATGAGCCCCATTTATCTGTCCTAATATCGCAGGGGCCCAAGCCTGTAATAAATTTAGCTGACACAAATTTTTTGCCCTGCATCAACTTCAGGCTTCTAATTCAAGATATGTTATTAAGTAGCTCAATGTAAATTAAAACAAAGAAAAAAATGATTTAAAATCAGAAATAACTGCATGATTAATCTATATCCATTCATTGGATACTGTACAGACCTTTATAGATCAGAATATAGCATCTTTTAGTGCACAAATTATAAAGATCATGAAGATAAAACACTATGTTTTCTCAGACAAAAGCTCTATCAAAAAAGTAACAAATTACTGAGAAAATGGGTGGGCAATTTTCAAACGTTCTGGGGCATTTTTTTGGCGGTGGGGGGAGGATAGAGAAGTATACAAAGTCACAGATCCCTGTCATGCAAACATTAGATGGGGCCAGATGTTTGTATTTGAGGAGGGTTTTTTTATTTGCTTTCTAAATATATTAACTCTAATTTATGTGGGTTTTCCACATCTAAGTGGTGTGAAACCACATTATTACATAAATGAAGTGATGTTTATTTATGGACAGAATGGTTCTTAAGGCAACAAACTTCAGGGATACATTCCTGACCAAGAGACGTGAGTTGGGTACCTCCCATTTACATAATACAATAAATAATGCCAGTTTTGGGTTCAAATACACACAATGATACACAGAATTTTAAAGATAAACATTTAACTAAAACTATATATAGTTTTATATATGTCTTGACAACACATGATTCATTGGGATAGACTCTGAAATTCTCACAATGGAGGAATGGTTGGCGAAGAAGTAGCAGAGATGACAGAATTAACTTATTTAATTACTGAAAGATCAACAACTATATTTATTAGTCAGTGAAAACCCCTTATGGAATTTTTGCTAAAAAATAAAAATGAACGTTTAATTTATATGTTTAAAGGTTAGAAAGTAGTAACTAGAAATAAGATAACTATGACATAACCTTAGAGAGGGCAAAATATAAATGTATCTATAACTGCTGTCAAAAATTCTTTATATATTTTTTACTTTTTAAATATTTCCTTTTTGTTTTCTCTTCTCATTGCTTATTATTTTTCCTTATTCTTTGTTTTATTTTCTTTTATGCCTTTTATTTTGTTAAATATTGTTATGTAGGAAATATTTTAATAAACAAACAGATGATCTAGTTAGGGTAACAAAAATTGTCCTGGAGATTCCTTTTCAAATACTGTTTTCCCTGGATGATCTCAATCTCTTCATCATAATTCTCATATAATCTCAGATTTCTAGTAAGGAAGAGGCAGTGTAAAAATGTACACATAATTTAGGCAATTAAGGGAGTGAGTAGCATATCAATTTGTTAAATACATAAATAATAAGCTGTCTTAGTCAATTAAGCTGTGAGTTTCAGCCATGACGGAGTCTTAAACAGCTGTTAAAATCTCTCACAGTTGCATGCAGGTACACTTTCTTTGAGTCCCAGCAACTGATAGCACAGTTCCAGTTCTAGCTTTTCCATCCCCTAATGAGAACAACTGATAGCCCTGGGAGCTGACCAATGACAGTGATGCCAACCCTCAACAACCTCTTTTCCTCTTCAGATGCTCAACAATAACAACCTGCCTCCAGAAGCGGTGGGTGCTCCAACACTGGAAGAGACTGGACAACCATTTGTCTGAAATGAGATAGGGTTTCCTGCCTGAGCAGGGGTGTGAATTAGAAAACCTCCAAGGTCCCTTCCAATTCTGTTGCTGTTGTTGTTGTTATTTACATTTTCTTGTGATTATGAGGTGGCCCTGCACATCTATAGTCAGGAAGGGAAATTTTATTTTATTACATAAACTGTCACTAGATGTCAGCAGACATCTATACTAAACATTGTTTCCAGCCCAGTATTTCCTATTTAATAGGGAAAAGCCCATGGCCAAAGTTTAAAACTGTCTGATTATTTAGAAACAAACCATTAGTTCTTTCAGTTGTCAGAAAGTGACATTTTATGCTAAATCTGTGGGCACAGGGCACCAACTGGAAAAAATTTTAAACTGAATGTTTTCAATAAATATTTTGCCATTAATCTAGCCATTTAAAGGAAATCTATCTATCTATCTATCTATCTATCTATCTATCTATCTATCTATCTATCTATCTATCTATCTATCTATCTATCTATCTATCGGTAAAGGTTTCCTATGTCCAGTCATGTCCAACTCTAGGGAGCAGTTGTTATTTCCATTTCTTAGCCAGTGTTGTCTGAAGACATTTTCATGGTCATGTGGCCAGTATATGCTCAGATGCACAGAATGCTGTTACCTTCCCACCAAAGTGGTAACTATTTAGCTACATGCATTTGTATGCTTTCGAACTGCTAAGTGAGGCAAGTAATGGGCGCTCATCCCATTGTGCAGCATTCAGGTCTCAAACCCAGGTTGTCAGCTTGTATCACTGAACCACCACACCTTAATCTGTCTATCCATCTAGTCCTAAACTGATATGTTTCTAACTCAAATTAGTTGTAAAAAGTACATTTGTAGAATGACTATAGTACTTCTTAGTTACATTATATCTCCTTCAATTTTGGGGAGTGTCAAGTTAGAAATGTTCTAATATGAATTACATCAAAGCATGAATTCATGCATGAAATACTACAGCTTCACATCTTTATATATTGTTGCATAGGAGAGACAAAGATGGAAGAATGCCATGATTCCACTTAGGTTTACTTTTGGTATATTAGTTCCATTTATTTAACATTTTAATGGTCATAGCCCAGTTATTTTTTATTCATATATTTTTGATGGTATGTGGAAGTGGATGAGTCACAGAACATCCTATACACACTGGCCCAATAACTCCAATATGGGTTTGAACGAAACAATACATCACCACATAGACTTTTTTCAGGCTACATGTTTTCTGCTAAATGTTAGTTAATTTAAAAACTAGATTGTACATTGTACAATAATGTTCCATGCATTATTGTACAGTGATGTCATGAATACTGGCAAATTTCTATTGACATGGCATCTGCTCATCATTAATATAGTGAGTCAAGTTCTTTGAATATTATTAGGTTGCAGTCCTTCTGCACATAGGCAAAACTTTAGTGAATAGACTCTACTTTTGAACTGATCTGTGTAGGATTACAGAAGAGTTTGGGCCAAATATAGCTTCCAATCCTAATCTGTAGCCTCAGATATTTTGGAAAATTGTCAGTAAATTAGGTATTGAAATTTTTGATAAAAACAAATAAAAGTAAACTATAGATGTGCGTTTGCCAATGACCATGGTTAATAGAAACAGGTACATTCCAGTTTATGAAGTTCAGTAAGCTTGTGATGGCATTCCAAATACAGTGAAAATAGTCTCAATAGGACAGGATGCAGCATGGATTTGTTCTGGGGGAATGGGGGGGGGTCTGACAAAAAGAAGCAACCATTTCATATGGAAAGATTTAGTTTAGAAAAGGAATTCCATAGATGAAGAAAGATCCATTTCAAAATGAATGGTTTCATATTTGGACAAAGAATAATTTTAAACTTTGCAAATGAAATTGTGTCAAGTCTCCACAAGCAGTTAACAACATGTCACTTTGCAAGACAATTTTCATAATTAATGAACTGGTTCAATTTGCTCTGCTGTTTGACTTTGATTAATACATTTTTGAGTGTTCCCACTGGGACGCTGTCCAGTTTGTTTAGTAAGCTCTTATGTGTAACTTCAGTTCATGCATATGGATCAGAGTGCTGGCACCAACTACCTGCAAGAGGCACAGCCATCCTGACTCCTTTTTCAAAGCAAAGGGAAACATAATTCACACACCAAATCTTTTATTAGTGATTAAAAGCATGGAAAAGTGGAATTTTACACTTTATTATGAGTAATAATACCNGCAAGCGGACCTGACCTAGGGTGGATTTTACATTGGGTTTTAAATATTCGGAAGACGCAACATTAAAATTCGGTTTAATTCGGTTTTAAGGGGGGGATTGTATATATGTTCTGGTTTTAAATATGTTGTGCGCCGCCCTGAGTCCCTGTCGGGAGAAGGGCGGCATATAAATTAAATTAAATAAATAAATAAATAAATAGAATAGATGGCTGCAGAGTATCAATTTATGTGAGTCTGGCCATTAAAATGGCATAATAATCCAGGATTTAATTTCATACTGTTCTAAAGTGGCAGTTTTTTGGTACTAAGAAGAGACCTGTAGAACATTCATAATTTAGCAATGGAAGAAATATTATCCAGTGTCCTAACTATCTGTCCTTGAACTTGCTGGATTTAGACAAAAGACGAATCTTTCATTTGAATGGAATGAAGTCCCATGAAGCTATTCATATGTCAATGTTTTTAAACTGTTTACTATTACAGTCTGTATACTGTAGTAGGAATAGAAGACATTAGCTGATGTAACTGCATGTCCAAAATGAGCATCCTGGATGGCAAAAGTAAGAAAAGGGACAATCAAAATAGTTTTGTCAAGATCTTAAGGACTCTCTTAGGCCCAGCAGTAAAAAATGTCCTTATTGCTTATTTATTTACTTATTTTCACCACCCATTAAAAGGTGAGTAGCTCCTTTGCTACTGAGAACAATTCTTCTGGTGGCTGCCCTGAAGCCTTTTCCTGTAAAGCCATCTTCCTTCTTCTTCTCAAGCAACAAGCAATACAAGAGGATATTTCTGGATCACCTGTTCATACTGAATCCTAGCATGGTGTCGCTACAACTATGCAGGAAATATTCATTTATTAATATCTTATATTCTCAGTTACCTCAAACTGGCTGAAGATTATACACAATGGGGAATATTTGGGTTAAGATCAATGGCAAGAGTACAAACTCTAGCCGTGTAGATAGGGAGAAGAAGCAAGTAGAGGAAGTAATTTGGTCCAGGAGAAATGGTTTTGAAGACTAGTTTAAATCAACATCTTTCATCAAGCGCAGGGCTTTGTATTGGTCCTGGGAGCTAAGAGGAAGAAAAGATGAGCTCCTACCTTTGGCTCCCTTAGCTACAAGAGGAACCCAAAGTCAGGTTTTCTTTGACTTAGTGGCCAAAATCTCATAGATGGTTTCACATTCCTCCAACGTGAATGTAAGATATGTAAAGTAAAAGTCATAAACACAGAAAATGTATCAGAAAAGGGTACTTATCATTAGATTTTGAATAGGAAAGCTTCTTCTAAAATCTACTATCATCTCTACAGTTTTATGAGTGTTCAGCTCCAGATTGTTCCAGCTGCACCACAGGGCCTGCACCACAGTTGATCTACCTCTTGCCTATATGCAGACTCATTGTTGTCTCGAATGAGACCAATAACTCTTGTATCATCTGCAAATTTCAGTACTTTAAAAGAGGGAACCTTTGAGATGCAGTCATTGGTATAAAGCCATCCATTATATATTGCATAATTATTATAGATACAGAAATATTCCACTATAATAGCAGATGTAAAGGAGATACAGACATTTATTTTTTTTAAAAAGAGGGCACTAAAATTATTTAAATTAGGGGTGCACATTGAATTTGATTAAATCCAACATGAGTCAACCAGTCTGTTTTAAGCCCAATGCAGTTGTACAAGATAAAGTGGTAGAATGCGCCCACACCGAACGCTTTGTGAGTGATTCAGTTGCAGTGATTCAGGCAGACACTGTAACACTTTCCATTTTCTCATAAAATACAGTGATAGGAAAGGGAGGAATTGAGCCAAAAGATGAAGACTATCTCCTAATCACAGGGAACAATTATTAGGATTTTTCTAATCATTGAACTTTGAAATATTTTACTAGTTACAATGATTAGAAACATATGAAAAAGATGGTTCAAAATATCCATTGTAATGCATTGGCTTATTGCAAAATGACCATAAAAACACTGGAGGATTTTAGGATCATCTCCAATAAAAATATTTGCTAAGATTTATTACACAAGAACACTTCAACTGTCCTGTCTGAAATTATCTCCACAGAATATATAAATATATTATTTTTACAAAATAGAGAAATAAACAACAAATAAATAAATCTACCTTTTAAATTTATACACTTAAATAAACCAAGCATTTTTGTTTCCAAGATAGCTTTCCACTATTTGCAATTTTCATCGATATTACTGATTATTATTTTAATCCATAGAAATGGATAACTATACATAAAAATGACATCATTCTCCTCTAATGACAAAGTTATAAATACTGAAAAGGGAATGTAAAC